>NW_026652276.1:156348015-156413590 GCF_009828535.3 Hylobates moloch | reverse complement strand
TAATTGGAAGTAAAACACTCCTAGCAAATGTAAAAGAACAGAAATCACAACAAACTGTCTCTCAGACCACAGTGCAATCAAATTTGAACTCAGGAGTAAGACTTTCACTCAAAATCGCACAACTACATGGAACTGAACAACCTGCTCCTGAATGACTACTGGGTAAATAACAAAATGAAGGCAGAAATAAAGATGTTCTTTGAGACAAATGAGAACAAAGACACAACATACCAGAATCTCTGGGACACATTTAAAGCAGTGTGTAGAGGGAAATTTATAGCAATAAATGCCCACAAGAGAAAGCAGGAAAGATCTAAAATCGACATCCTAACATCACAATTAAAAGAACTAGAGAAGCAAGAGTAAACACATTCAAAAGCTAGCAGAAGACAAGAAATAACTAAGATCAGAGCAGAACTGAAGGAGATAGAGACACAAAAAACCCTTCAAAAAATCAATGAATCCAGAAGCTGGTTTTCTGAAAAGATCAACAAAATAGATTGTCCGCTAGCAAGACTAATAAAGAAGAAAAGAGAGAAGAATCAAATAGATGCAATAAAAAATGATAAAGGGCATATTACCACTGATCCCACAGAAATACAAACTACCATCAGAGAATACTATAAACACCTCTATACAAATAAACTAGAAAATCTAGAAGAAATGGATAAATTCCTCGAAACGTACACTCTCCCAAGAGTAAACCAGGAAGAAGTGGAATCTCTGAATAGACCAATAACAGGCTCTGAAATTGAGGCAATAATTAAGAGCCTACCAACCAAAAAAAGTCCAGGACCAGATGAATTCACAGCCGAATTCTACCAGAGGTACAAAGAGGAGCTGGTACCATTCCTTCTGAAACTATTCCAATCAATAGAAAAAGAGGGAATCCTCCCTAACTCATTTTATGAGGCCAGCATTATCCTAATACCAATGTCTGGTAGAGACACAACAAAAAAAGAGAATTTTAGACCAATATCCCTGATGAACATTGACAGTGGAAGACTTCATCTCAAAAAAAAAGTGGCCTTTGCTTTAGTTTCCAATAAGTTCCTCATTTCCATCTGAGACCTCCTCAACCTGGACTTCATTGTCCATGTTACTATCGGTATTTTGCTCACAGTAATTTAATAAGTATCTAGGAAGTTCCAACTTTTCCCTCATCTTCCTTTCTTTTTCTGAGCCCTCCATACTTTTCTACCGCTGGCTGTTACTCAATTCTAAAGCTGCTTCCACATTTTCAGGTATCTTTATAGCAGTGCCCTATTCCTAGTACCAATTTTCTGTATTAGCCCATTCTTGCACTGCTATAAAGAAATACCTGAGACTGGGCAATTTATAAAGAAAAGAGGTTTAATTGGCTCATGATTCTGCAGGCTGTAGAGTAAACATGGCAGCATCTGCTTCTGAGGAAGCCTCAGGAAGCTTTCATTCATGGTGGAAGTTGAAGTGGGAGCAGGCATCTTACTTGGCAGGAGAAGAACCGAGAGAGAGGGGAGAGGTGCCACACACTTCTAAACAACAAAATCTCATGAGAACTCACTCATTATACAGTACCAACGAGGCATAGAGCTAAACCATTCATGAGAACTCTGCCCTCATGATCGAATCACCGGCCACCAGGCCCCACCTCCAATTACAATTCAACATGAGATTTGGGTGGGGACACAGATCCAAACCATATCTTCAGGACTTCCAATTGTTTTCTCATGTAAAACAGAGTGGAATTGAACTTTTAAATAGATGAATTTGAAGCCATAAAAATACCAAAGAAGAGAAGAACATTTTAAAAATTCTCAAATAAAGGAGATTGTTTCCAAGTCAAAAACAAAACCCAGATACTGTACAAGGACTTTTTATTTTGGCTGTATAATACTGAGAAACATTTAAAGTACTATTACACTGGTAAAAAAGAAAACAAAAAGAATCAAATGCTTGTTAAGTATCAACTCCCTAAAATTAATCTATGAATTTAGGGCTAAACTAATTGAAATACAAATAAGTTAGCAAGAAATGTGATTGTTTTTGATTTGGTTTTTTGTTTGTTTTAAACAAATCAATATTTATTGAAATAAATATTAGATAATTTGTACAGCTTTCTTATCACACCCCATAGCATAGAGAAATGTTTTTTTAATGTTTCAAATGTCTCCACCTGATCACGTCAAACTTCAATTATGTTTTAAGTAACAGTGAACCAATTAATTAAATTAAAATGCAATTCTTATACAATCCAATTCTAGAGGGTCCAATGAACTGGGAACAATATATTCTTAAGAATTATATTAAAGCCATCTATATTCTGGAAACACTATCTTAGAATAATTATGTAAAACTTCTATGAGAGTAAACGTAACATCAATTAAGTAACAAGCTAAATTAAAAAGGCATCACTCCGAATTTTAATCTAAAGGGAGAAAACACATCAGTCATCTTTCTCTGCCTGTGGGTGTTCTGAAGTTGGATGCTCTAAATCAGAATTAAACCTGCACATCTTTATGCATCCCTGAGCCATCATGGATCACCCCTCTGCTCCACTGGGGATCAGAGGGTGCCGGGGGTACTCTGACCCTCATAGGCTGACACTGTGGGCCCTATGCAGGATAGCAGGCCTTGGAAAAGGCTGGATCTCAAATTCTAATTCAACAAATCTTTGCTTGAACATTTTCTTTCCTTAGATTCTTAAACTTTCTGTTGATCAACAGGCCTGTCAACCAATTTTCTTTAGTTAGTTTCTCATGGGAGCTGACCTGTCTTTTGTTGAATAAAATGGTGCTTTCCATTTTCTTTCTCCTGATCTTTGTTATTTTCCTGTAACAGTCAAGCTTTTGCTGTATAAGGCTGATGCATTCATATACAATAGGACATTTCTCTTTTTTCTAAGCAGTCAATTCTCTTCTCCCACTGATTTTTTGCAAAGTTGCATTTCACATTCTGTATGTAGTTTAGGCAGTGTCTGAAGTACCACCTGCAGGTTTTGATTCTAACTTCCGAGCTGCATTTTCACCACTGCTTGGTTAGAGACTTTTGATTTAAACTACAAGTCTTTTGTGCATTTTTTTTTGCATAGCTTGTAAAATGCTTTTTTTGTTGTTTTTTTCTCTTTTTAGTTCTTTTAAATCAACATTTAAGTTAACATTATCAATGAAGTTTCATCAAGCTGATACCCGACTTATCCTCTTAGTCTCCATTTATCGATTCATCCTCTTTCTCTAATTCCTTGTGGCTGTCAGCATGTAATCTATACATAAAGCAGATAAATGTATCATCTTCAGCACAGATTCAGTCAGAGATTTTAATTGACTGTCTTTCTCATTTACAACTGGTTTCCTTGTGTGTTGAAGTTTTCAA
Organism: Hylobates moloch; assembly: GCF_009828535.3. Classification (NCBI taxonomy): domain Eukaryota; kingdom Metazoa; phylum Chordata; class Mammalia; order Primates; family Hylobatidae; genus Hylobates; species Hylobates moloch. Next base: position 156,410,239 of record NW_026652276.1, on the reverse strand, counting down.
GCATTTCTTTCTGTTCTTTTAGCACTCATACTCTTTCCGTTTACCGAACGTCTTCTCAGGTGAGCAGTTTTCAGCTTTCTTGAAGGTAAACAATTTCTTCAAAACCATTAACTATTTCCCTATGATGTTGTAGTGTATTCTTCCAAGATGCTTTTGAAATGTTCTTGGCCCCAATCACATGGAACCAGAGAACTTCTGATGCCTATTTGAGTGATTGTGTCTATTCTTTAAGACTGTCCATCACCACCCGATAGAATAAAATTTGAGGGGACTTTTCTGGTTTGAGTCAAGAAGGTCTACTGTATCTCCTTGTGAAAATGTGGACTTACTCATATCTTTACAAAGTTTTCCCAAACACAGATTTTGTGACTTCAGAGGGCTGGCCTCCACTGCAGGTGACTCAAGAACTTGAAAGGCTTTGTAAGGAGTCTGTTCTTCTCACTAATTTTATGACACTTTTCAACTCAGACAGAAAATCTTTTGGCTAGCTCATTTCCATTATTTTATTGTACAGCCAATCAGAGCAGCATTTTCTTGCAAAGGGACACTGAAACAGACTTGAGCCTTGTGTCCATAATTCAGACAACACCGTTATAGCACTGCATAGCTGCCACAGGACTAGCTGGAAGGACATTTTTTGTGGCCACCAGCAAGCCCTCTGTCTTAGTCAGTTCAGGCCACTGTAACAGAATACCAAAGACTGAGTACCTTAAACAGCAAACATTTATTTCTCACAGTTCTGGAAGCTGGGAAGTCCAAGATCTAAGTGCTGGTCTCGAGGGCTCATTTCTTTGTTTGCAAATGGCTGCCTTCTCAGATGGCATAGAGCAAAGAAAAATAGCTCTCTGGTCTCTTTATCCCCTTCTAAGGGCACTTATCTCATTCCTGAGGGCTCTACCCTCATGACCTAATTGAACTTCCAAATACCATCACATTGGGGAATTTAGGCTTTAATACATATATGGTTGGGTTTGGGGTGAGGAACGGAAGCATTCAGATGATGGCACTCTTTCTGGCTTCAGTGGGCACTGCAGCTCTGCTTCTGGCCAGCTGCCTGTGGGCTACAACTGCCTACCCAGACCTTGTCCTTGACAACTAGGACAGACTCTCAGAGGGGTTTCAGCAGGGTCCACACTTAACAAACAAAAATAAAAAGTGCTCTCTAACTTTGCTCTAAATTTGCACATGCAGAAAGGGTTCTTATTTGCGTAGTACATTGGGGGAAAGGGAAAAAGCCTATTATACCCAGAACGGACCAGCCTGTGAGCTGTAAGCAATTTAGACCCACTCGTCTTCACAGGAAACCTCAGGGATTCAAGCAGTAACATGCCCTCATCAAACCTATAGAACAGAGTGGATAAACCTGGCTTTCTAGTTCTGCTTCTGCCTCTTCAACAGGTTCATGACATGGGTCAAAACAGCTTCAATAGTTTCAAAATAGTTCAGTAGCTTCAAAAATATAATCAATATTTGAGGAAAGCAATGTACAACATAAATCAACTTCCTATAGGACATCGTATTTAAGCCTTACTATCTTATGAGGTTAACCCTCCTAGGAGGTTGTTAAATCTAACTGATAACCTTTAGGTTAAATGGCTTGTCTAAGGGTACAATTTATTAAGTTTGGAGATTGTATTCTGAATCAAAATCATCTGAGTCCAAGTACAGATTTTCTTGTAAATAATATATTCCTTAATGTGGATACCTCCCTGCTTTCTGCCTCCTGCTTTTAATTGTGATAAAAATATATAACATTAAATTTACAGTCTTAACCATTTTAAGTGTACAGTTTATCAATATTATGTTCACATTGTTGTGCAAAAGATGTCTAGAACTTTCTGATATTGCAAAACTAAAACTCTACACCATTATACACCAACTTCACCTCTCCATTCTCCCCCAGCCTTTGGCAATGACTTTTCTATTATGTTTCTATGATTTTGACAACTTTAGATGTTTCATATGAATGGAATCTCATGCACTCAATCATACAGTATTTGTCCCTTTGGGACTGGCATATTTGCTTATCATAATCTCCTTAAGGTTCATATATGTTGTTATTCATATTACGTAACATTTCACTGTATGTATACACCACATTTTCTTTAGCCATTCATCTTTCGGTAGACTTTTGGGTTGCTTCCTTCTCTTGGCTATTATGAATAATGCAGCAATAAAAATGGGTGTGCAAATATTTATTGGATTCTACTTTGAATTCTTTTGGATATACACCCAGTAGTGGGATTGCTGGGTCATATGGTAATTCTATTTTCAATTTTTTGAGGACCGTTCATATTGTTTTCCTCCACCCTTTAAAACAGGATGTAATAAACAATTTATAAGGACCATCCAATCAAAAAATTATCAGTCCCTTTATGATTCCTTTTTGCCTCTTTTTATTATAATGGCAAAGTGATCATTTTAATAACATGTATCATTTATTCTTTTACTTACCTAGGGTTAATGGAAGAACTTAAGTTTTAATGTTTATTATCCATTCCTTTACTGCTTTCAGCTCAACAGGAGTATGGAGAAACATTTATTAAATATTAACTGACAAACTGCTTTTCTTTCTTTTCAAAACTTAGTCCTCAGAATTATGCTGAAAAGATGCTTTGTAGAAGGAATTGGAATAATTTTAATAAATAATTAAATATCTTGAAACAGTTAATTTTTATTTTCCTTGGGTATAAATATTTATTTTGCTTGGTTATAAATAATATAATATTTTAAAGAAAAATATTTTTATTTCATATTTTTATTTCTCTTGTTTGCATTTCTAAATCTGATAGAAGTTATTAAGGCAGATAAATTATTACTGTTGAACATTTTGTTACTATGATTTCAGATCTACCATTTTTTATTAATTGATCCCCAATTTGAGGATAAGCCCATTTTTTTTTTTTCAGTTGCAAGGTTTAATAGAGTGAAAACAGTTCCCATACAAGAGGAGGGGACCCAAAGGGGGTTGCCCCTCCCTGCTTGAATGTCTGGGATTTATATCCCAATCATTGTCCCTCCCCCTGTGCTCTCAGATGATAGATGATTTGACTATTTCTTTACCTCCTGCTTTTAGCCTAATTGGTATTTTAGTGAGCCCTCTTTACTACCTGATTGGTCGGGTGTGAGCTGAGTTACAAGCCTCATGTTTAAAGGTGGGTGCAGTCACCTTCCCCAGCTAGGCTTAGGAATTCTTAGTCGGTCTAGGAAATCCAGCTAGTCCTGTCTCTCAGTACCCCCTCTCAACAGGAAAACCCAAGTGCTGTTGGGGAGGTTGGCCGACGACTGCTGTAACTGCTTCCTGCTGAATTGGGGTGTAGTAGGGGTTGTGCAGTTGAGATTTCCTTGGGAGGGGTGCCTTCAATGTCATTAACATCGGAGCATGGGCTAGCAGGCCGGTCCAGGGGTCCGCGGTAGATCTTAGTCATGGACCGCATCTGGGGCTCCATTTGAAGAACCATTTGTAGTTTTATAGCTTCGATTCTGGAAGAGACAAATTTAACAAGGAAGTTAAAGATACAGGGATTGAAATGTATGGCCTGAAGTGCAGGGGATTATTTCTTTGGCACACTTCACAGGCCTTGACTATCTGCTTGATAGTTTTGAAAAGGCCTGGTCCAGTAAATAATGATTTGGCAGGATGAGCATATTTTGCTTTAATAATTTGTCTCTATTTAAACTATCAGACATATAAAAAGTCACAGCATGTAAATACAGCCTACTACAGACACCAAAGTCATATATTTTAGCCAAATAATCCTTGATTTTTTTTATTCTCTCTTTATTGATCTAAAAAATGAAATGAGTGATAAACAAGCCCCAAATAACAAAATCTTATAGAAAGTCCTGAGTTTTCATTTGGGATTAGTATCCCCCAACACCTCTGTATTTCTTTTTCTTTTTTTTTTTTTTTTTAAATCAAGGATGTTTGTTTAAAAAGATAAGAATAAGCACTAAGAAAATAGAAATCTGGCCAGGCGCAGGGGCTCACACCTATAATCCCAGCACTTTGGGAGGCCAAGGCAGGCAGATCACCTGAGGTCAGGAGTTTGAAACTAGCCTAGCCAACATGGTGAAACCCCTTCTCTGCTAAAAATACCAAAATTAGCCGGGCGTGGTGGCACATGCCTGTAGTCCCAGCTACTCAGGAGGCTGAGGCAGTGCAATCACTTGAACCTGGGAGGTGGAGGTTGCAGTGAGCCAAGATCATGCCATTGTATGGCAGCCTGGGTGACAGAGCGAGACTCCATCTCAAAAAAAAAAAAAAAAAGAAGGAAAATAGAAATCTATTGCTTCCACACTGTGAGGTGGGGCGGGCAGCGGGGGGGCAGGGGGATCTGTTAAGAAGCTAAAGAAGAAAAATATGTGGATTTCCCAGATATTTTCCATAACCCCCATTAAACACATGCAAAATTCTGCGCATGTGTAGGGGAGGGGGCAAACATGTGTATTTTAGGAAGAAGAGGCTCCATAAAATATGTGAAATTCTCAGAGGCTTTTTTACCCCTCAAAAATTTAAGAATCACCAAACTATAGATAGCTGTGCAAATTATTATTTGATTATCAAATGCTAAACAACATTTAATTAGATTAAATTATCCCCTTCAAAATGATTAATTAGGGAATAATGATTTAGTTTTGCTTCATGTTATTTATTATTAGTTTTTACTTGTGCTCAGTTGAGGCACCAAGAGATGCAAGGCAGTGGGAGGTGGGATGGGAAGTTAGAGGGGTATCCATCAGCTTCTCATAAGTCATGCCAAATAAATAAGTGAAATAAAATGTATTTGTTTGATATGAAAATTCAGCTTGAAGACAAGTCTGCTTATCTTTCCTTTCTACTAGAACACTCTCCTATGCCCATCTATCTAGGAATTTCTGGAGCTGCCAAAGTAGTAATTAGTGCTAGCAATATTTAAATATACTTAAATTGCTTCCTAAAACCATAATTGCTTGTTTTTGCCTGTATCTGTCTTTTCACGAACATTTTGAGTTTAGCTCTGTCTTACATTCCCATCCCTAAAGATCATCAGAACTTTTGTCTTCGTCATAATGCTGGGACCAGATTGGCCTTCATCATGTCAAAACACCCTTATTTCCTATGGAAAAGTGAAACTGAATTATTCCAGATATGATGACTTTAGGATATCCTTTTCCCTCTTGTACATCTTTCATTGTATTTGTGTTTTCCCATTGGTCTCCAACGGCCCCACCACCCCCATTCCCTCCACGACTTTTAAGCCCTTGGAAGCCAACTTGATTAGTCAGTTTCTCTAGGGAAATAGAACCAATAGGATATGTTTATTTATTGTGTATTATAAGGAATCAGCTCCTGTGATTATGGAGACTGGCAAGTTCAAAATCTGCAGAGCTGATGTTTCAGTTTGAAGGTCTCCAGGCAGGAGAACTCTTTATTACTCTGGGGGTAGGCCAGCCTTTTGTTCTATTCAGGCCTTCACCTAATTGGTAAAGCAATGTATTCCTAAATGTAGATAACTTCTGGACCACTCACCTTATGGAGAGCAATTTGCTTTACTCTGTCTACCAATTTAAATGTTAATCTCATCAAATAACACCTTCACAGAAACACACAGAATGTTTGCACAAATATTTGGGCACCCCATGGCCCAGTCAGGTTGGCAAATAAAATAATTCATCACCCAACACATTCTTTTGGTTTTTTGAGACAGAGTCTTGCTCTGTCACCCAGGCTGGAGTGCAGTGATGTGCTCTTGGTTCACTGTAAACTCCAGCTCCTGGGTTCAAGCGATTCTTGTGCCTCAGCCTCCCAAGTAGCTGAAATCACAGTTGTGCACAACCACACTCAGCTGATTTTTTTGTATTTTTAGTAGGGACAGGGTTGTGCTATGTTGGCCAGGCTGGTCTTGAACTCCTCAAGTGATCTTCCCGCCTCAGCCTCCCAAAGTGTTGGGATTACAGGTGTGAGTCACTACACCTGGCCCACACGACACTTTCTAAAAATCTGTTTTATTTCCCTTTATAAGCTTTCTTGTCCCAGATCTATCATTAGAAGAATACTTATTACTGAATGTTTATTAAATAAACACAAAAGAGTTGGGCTAAACCCTGAAACTAGAGCATTTTCCCTGCATTTTAGAGTATATCTTCTACTTTTTCAGTATAAAAACCAAAAGAAGGAGGGAGTGGAGGGCAGGGGTTTTGGTGCAGGGGAGAGGTAGGCCATGAGCTTTACAGAGTCACACACTGAAAGTGAGCAGCACCTAGTATCAGTGGAGATTCTTTTTATTTTATTTTAATTTTATTTTATAGACAGTCTTGCTCTGTGGCCTAGGCTGGAGTGCAGTGGCATGATTATATCTCCTTGCAGCCTTGACCTCTTGGGCTCAAGTGATCCTCCTGTCTCAGCCTCCTGAGCAGCTAGGACTATAGGCACATATCACCAAACCTGGTTATTATTATTTTTTTAAATTTTTTGCAGAGATGGGGTCTGCTATATTGCCTAGGCTGATCTCCAACTCCTGACCTCAAGCAATCCTCCCACCTTGACCTCTAAAAGTGCTGGGATTACAGGTATAAGCCACTGTACTCGGCCCAGCAGAGTTTCTTAAAGCTTACTCTCTCATGGTGGTTTCACCTCCAGAAAAGACATGACCTAAGTTACCTACTCTCCCATGGAGCGGGGTTTCTGGCTCAGTAATGCTCTCTTTTCTCTTATAAGCTCCCCTCAGGTAATGTCATGTCAGAATAAAAAGTAGATTTTTACATTCAGTTTTGTATGAATCCCTTTTCCTTCCTTTGCCTGATTAATTTCTCTTTTCATTCAACTGAAAAAATTTCTCAAGACAGGATTAGAGTTTTTCTGTCTTTCTTTCCTTCTCCATTCTTTTTTCTTTCTTTCTTTTCCCTTTTTTTTTTTTTTTTCAGAGATGGAGTCTCTCTCTTGCCACCCAGGCTGGAGTGCAGTGGTGCAATCTCAATGCAACCTTCATCTCCCGGGTTCGAGTGATTCTCTGCTTCAGCCTCCCGAGTAGCTGGGATTACAGGTGCCTGCCACCATGCCTGGCTAAGTTTTGTATTTTTAGTAGAGATGGGGTTTCACCATGTTGGCCAGGCTGGTCTCGAACTCCTGACCTTGGGTGATCCACCCACCTCGGCCTCCCAAAGTGCTGGGATTACAGGCATGAGCCACCATGCCTGGCCTCCCTTCTCCTTTCTTTAGAGAATTATTTTTACAGTACTAGATGTTCTAGTTAGTCGGTCTTCTATGTTTCTTTAATTTTTATTTTATTAATAACAGAAGAGTAGGATTGCTTTTATTTTTGGTACTTCTTTCTAAGGGAGGTAGATGTTTAGAGTAGTCTGGAATAAGTGAAAGTATTGAGTATAGTTGTGGCTGGTGCTAGGGCCTACCCAGTTACAGGGCAGCTGTACAGTTTTCAGAGAAGGGAGATGGTAGACAGGATGAACATCCTCCCCCTCACCCCAAAGTATCTGCCTAAGGGAATTAGTAAAATTCCCAAGAACATGTCCTTTTTGCAGTGACTTGAAAATTCAGATCCTTGAGGTCATGAAACTCTGGCATACACATTACTATACTTTTCTAAATGACTGCTGTCTTTATAAAACTCCACTTTTCAGGAGAGTTATGGAGTACAAGTCATTTTAACTAGAATTTGCCATAGAATTCCATAATGGCAAGGCCACTCCTCAACTAAATCTATTTGTTGACTCAGGTCATACCTCATTCACCTTAGTAGTAAATAAAGTGAATGCTATTTATTTATTAGAGACATGGTTTTTTTCTGTCACCCAGGCTGGAATGCAGGAGCATGATCATGGCTCACTGTGGCCCTGACCTCCTGGGCTCAACTGATTCTCCCAACCTTGGCTTCTGGAGTAGCTGCGACTACAGGTGCACGCCACCGTGCCTGGCTAATTTTTAAATTTTTTTGAAGAGATGAAGTCTCCCTAATTTGTCCGGGCTGGTCTTGAACTCCTGGATCAAACAATCTTCCCCCACCTTGGCATCCCAAAGTGCTGGGATTACATGCATGAGCCAATGCACCCGGCCCCAAATTTATTTATTTACTTATTTAGAGATGGAGTCTCACTCTGTTGCCCAGGCTGGGGTGCAGTGGTGTGATCTTGGCTTACCGCAACCTCTGCCTCCCGGGTTCAAGCAATTCTCCTGCCTCAGCCTCTCGAGTAGCTGGCACCACAGACGTGCTCTACATGCCCGGCTAATTTTTGTATTTTTAGTACAGATGGGGTTTCACTATGTTGGACAGGCTGTTCTCAAACTCCTGACCTCATGATCCACCTGCCTCGGCCTCCCGAAGTGCTGGGGTTACAGGAGTGAGCCACTGCGCCTGGCCCCAGATTTATTTTTGAAGAATTCTTTCATCAGTGAGAAACACTGCAACTCATTTTTAAAAGTTATTATATTAAGTAAACAGAAGGACATTCACAAGAGCTAAATATACTGTCTTACTGCCCAAACACATTTATAGAGTAGCTTCTTTTCTGCAAACACAATAATTAATTCAAACTGAGCTTTTGGCGAGTCTTTCCAACTTGACTCTATCACATGAAATGTTATTTTGGTGTATTCTAAAGAGGCTCAGATAAGAAAAGAAAGATGAATTATATTTTAGAATGTACTATTTTAAAGCTCTAAGCCCCTACTGTTAGTAGTTCTGTGCACAATTCTTAAATATATAAATCAATTAATTTTTATAAATGTAGACTCCCATGTAACTACCATACAGATCTGTATCTGTTGATCAATATCAATATGGAATATCTCCAGCACTTTCGGAAGCTGTATTAATCGTTAGTTACTCCTACTAGCCATATATAAAAGTTCCAGTGGCTCTATATGCTCACAATTGCTTTGTATTGTTATTTTTTATTAAACATTCCATTGTGTATTCATAACTAATTATAGTTTTAATTTCCATTTCTCTGATGGTTAATATGTCAAGCACTTATTATATGGTTATTGGCCATAATACCAGTTATCTTTTATAGGCATCAGTACTCAAACATTTCTTTTGGCCTTTAGTTTCTTACTATCTCTTAAGATTGTTGCCATTTATTTACTACTCTTAGGCTAAACCTAGATTTGCTAAATGTAGAGATCACTTCAAGATTCATCCTCTAATATCCCAGAGTGTAGGAGTTGAAGTTTCAGAATGGAAAATCTTGTCTTTATGCTTGTGGTCTTTTACTAGGTTTTTTCTTTTTTGAGTAGGAGGCTTAGATATAATTAAATTGCCCATCTTTTGATGCTAATGACAAGCACACACAAAGAAACAATTTACGTTGTTTTGTTTTCTCAATATCAAATTGAGAATTTTGTCAATTAAAAAATTTGTATATATATATCAATTTTATACATATATATGTCCATTTAAGCTTTATAAATTTGTCAATTTATAAAGCCTGGAATAGGACATAGTTTTCCTTGCAGTGGTCTTGGTTTTCGGTCACCACACCTTGGAGACTGGAATTTAAAATGTCAGAGAACAGGGGTTGGTATTAGAGATGGCACATTACTTTCGCTATCATGGTTAAATGCACATTATTAAGATTAGAATGTGTTGCTTTCTGACATAAAGAGTTCCCATAACTAAATGTATTGAAGCAGAAACTAATGGCCATCTGCCAGATAACAAGAATGAATTTTTGCATTTAGGTGTAAGAGAAGTTTTATTCTAAGTTTCCTTTTAAACTGTAAGGTAATTTAATCTCACTATATGAGAATTCTTCTTTATGACACAAGAATATCAGTTACATGCCTCTTAAAGATACCTTCATGACCATTAGCTCACTTGATCTTAACAAGTCTGAAAAATAGGCTATTAACATTTTTATTCCAATTTTATGGATGAAGAAAATAGAGCCCTAAAATTGTTCCATCTGGCTCTCCTATAAAGTGGCAGAGCCTGGAACAGGACATCGTTTCCCTGGCACTGGTCTTGGTTTTCAGTCACCACATCCTGGGGATGGAATTTAAAACCCCAGAGAACAGGGATAGCTTGTTCACAGGTGCAAGAGCTTGCTCACATGCTCTTTGTCATATACGTATATGACACACACATATATATATGCCTATATTCATTTGGAGCATTTATATGAGATAAAATACATGGTATGAGACGTGATCATGTGCAGAATATGATGTAAGGTGAAAATTAAGAAGTGGTAGCTCCAATAAGGTTTGAGTTTACATGAGTGTCTCGGGGTTTGAGAGATCCAGCTGATAAAGAAATACATACTGTTAGGAGAGAATCAGTGCAAAAGTTGATATTGTTAGGTGAATGACAAATTGTGAGCATCCCATTTGTCATGTATCGTGGCGGAGAGTGAGACAGAAGGTGAAGTTTGACTATGTACTTGTAAAATTCTCGGTACACACATTCTACATGCCGTTTTCCTAAGTTTAGAGAGAATACAAACATTAGCAACAAGTCTTTAAAAGCATAAGAAGAAATAAGGGAAAAGGGAAAAGAATGTAACAATTTATTATTTAGCCATAATATTGTATTTATATAGACTTTTGAATTAGTTATTTGGAATAAAAGATTCCCAAATTTTAAGTATCAGCTTGGTAATGTGGGGAAATGTATCAGGCATTATGTTCAATTGTAAATATCAATTTTCTTCAAAATTTGTGCTATCTGTATTGAAAACCAGATGGAAAATCCTGTCTGTATTTTATTATTTCCAGTGTGGTTGGTGTTTTATCAGTTGCCAAGTCATGGTCACCTGTGGCTCTGTCTTGGCAGCTATGCGTTTAACAGGCCAGACATTATGTTCACAGGAAGGGCCTCCTGAAGCATAACTAAAAAGCAAATAACTCACATGACCCAGGTTCTGATAATAAGGATTTGCTGAATACATAATTTGACGTGTTTTGCTTTGAGCAGACACACTATCCAGTGCTTTTGTTGGCATCACTGCCAAAGACTTTTGCACACAAACAATTAGTTGCAAGTCGTTTGATTTTCCACACAGGAAACCCAGCACAGAACAGCCAGTCCTCTAAAGATATATCTTCTCTTTTCCTATTGTTTTCATTCTGTTAAACTCCAGCCATTAACACATTAATGGACCCATAACTGGGGCAGAGGACTCCTCAGGGTGTAACACTCATGGTCCCAAGGCTCTCTCTAAATTTAGTTGAAAGACTTTTCATAATCATCAAAGAGTGGAAGCAGTAAATAGGTAAGGTGCATAATTGGCTTGCTCTTCTAGAAGATTCTAAATGATGGTCCATTTTCATATATTCTTGGTAGTCTGAAATATGTCTTTCTCCTTTACAACGGTTTCTTCCATATTTTGCATTCTTATCCTAAATGTGGACTGACTGCTAACGCAGATTCTAATTAGCCATTTAATTACGGGGGAGACTATTGAGCTGTTGGGCCTCAATTAATTGAAATCCTTTTCAGTGGTTCTTAATCTGGTCTTCACATAGATATTGACCTAGAGAACTTAAGAACATGCTGATGCCCATGCCCTACTTCTAGAGATTCTGATTTAACGTTCCAGTTTGGTGTAAAATCTGGGTAGTACACTACAATATAAGACTTCTCTGCACAGTAGAGTCACCCAGGGAGTTTTAAAAAACCAATGCCTAATCTGTAGTTTTCCTTAAAGGTTCTCAGGTGATGGATTACAAAGTGCTACCTAGCTTGAGAGTCACTGCTCCCAAATAACATAACCTGTCATTTTACAAAAAAATATAAAGGAGATATGTATTGGTACTACACAGTATATGCATATCAGATAGCTCATACCATTTAGGCTGATTACATTTTGCAGCCCTGCATACTCTGAGCAAACATAGTTATTAATCCATTTCCTCAGAAAACATTTATTGACTACTCACTATATGCTACATTCGTTGCTAAGTATTTGTTACTATTATTTGCAGAGATGGGGTCTTGCTATATTGTCCAGGCTGGCCTTGAAGTCCTGGCTTCAAGTAATCCTCTTGCTTCCGCTTCCAAAAGTGCTGGGATTATAGGGGTGAACAACCACATCCAGCCTTTACCAAGGACTCATAATCATGTTTACAATGGTGCCACGTTCACTAAAGCTTTCTTGAAATGATAAAATAGAAAAATGGGTGTACTTCATATTATGGTATAAAACTAAAAGTCCATTTCCAGACTAAAAGTTAATGAGTATACCTTATTTAAAAACTAACATGGGGCTGGGTGTGGTGGCTCACACCTGTAATCCCAGCACTTTGGGAGGCCAAGGTGGGTGGATCACCTGAGGTCAGGAGTTCGAGACCAGCCTGGCCAACCTGGTGAAACCCTGTCTCTACTAAAAACACAAAAACTAGCTGGGCGTAGTGGTGGGTGCCTGTAATCCCAGCTACTCAGGAGGCTGAGGCAGGAGAATCACTTGAACCTGGGAGGTGGAGGTTGCAGTAAGCCAAGATTGTGCCACTGCACTCCAGCCTGGGCAACAGAGCAAGACTTTGTCTCAAAAAGAAAATAAATAAAAAAATAAAAATTAACATGTAGGATAGGGGCATAGCAAGATGGCTGTATAGAAGTCTCCACTAATTGTCCTGCCTGCAGGAACACCAAATTTAGCAACCATCTACACACAAACAAAGCATCTTCATAAGAATCAAAAATCAGGTACCAGCTTGGCCATGGAGGGTAGAGTACCAAGTGGGCTCTTGGTGTTACTAGAACCTTGGAATGTTGCTTTTCCAGCCAGAAAATTCTGTGACCAGTGGTTCCTTTGCCCGAGTTCTGCCGGGCCCACTGGGCCCACTCACTCTGGCAGGCTATGCTCAGCTTGCATGACTGGCCACAACTCCGAAGAGACTGGACTGGAGTGATGAGAGGTGTGTAAGCAAGTGAGGGTGAGGGTCCGACCACTGCACACAGTCAGGCATGCTGGCTGCTGTAGTGGGGTGGGCGGTTCCAGGTGCTGGTATAGGTGCTGGCTTACTATGAGGCTGCAGCTGGCACAACGCAAACAACTTCCATGGCTAGCACCGGAGAATGTGGTGGTGCCTGGAAGCTTGGAGACTCCAGGAACTGCAGGGCCCGAAAGGGGGACTCACAGCCTTGGCTTGAGAAGCTCCCAAGTCTGGGATCCCCAAAGGGCCTCAGCTCTATTCTCCTTCTCTCTTCTCTCTTCTCTCCTTCTCTCTTCTCTTCTTTTTGTTGCCCACAATGTGGCAAGCAAGGGGTGTGTTTAGCCTTGTATTATAGCTGTTTTAGCACTGCCATTCAGCAGATCCTGAGTTCTTGTCCTGAGTCCAGGAAGAATGAGGTATGCAGACAAGTGGAGAGTAAGCAAGACAAAGAGGAGCTTTATTGACTGATAGAACAGTTCAGAGGAGACCTGCAGTGGGCACCTCCTCTCTGTAGGCAGGTCGTCCTGTCGAGTGTTCAGCTCTCGGCAGAGTGGGAAGTTCCTCTATGCAGCTGGTTGTTCCGTCTTCTCCTCAGCTCTCAGCACAGAGGAGACTCTGGGGTGGGCAGCTCCTCTCTGCAGCTGGTTGTCCCATCATCTCCCCATAGTCTCTGTGTCCTGTGCTTGAGTCTGGCGGAGTCTGGGGTTTTTATGGGCCTCAGAGAGGAAGTACATGCTGATTAGTCCATGAGTGGCATGGGCAGACCCAGGGAAAAGCACCACAAGTTTCCACTCCGGTTTGTGGGACTGGTGGCCTGACCCCCAGGCTTCAGGTTCTCCCTGGTTTGAAGGTTGGGCTTCACTGAGGACCAGCCCCCTTCTGCCTAGGAGCCTGTCTGCTTCCTGCTGCTTGTTCATGGCGCCCAGACTGTTCATGCCAAGGCATGCCTGCAGGCCAGTGCCAGGCTGTCCTCAGTCCCTCCTCGGCCTCCCTCCCCTGCTTGTTGGCACCCAAAGTCTGTAGGGAGGCTGACATCAGGGAGAAGCCAGGCAGTGGAAGCAGGCACTTTTAAGCCTGCAGTGGGGCAGGGGACCGTCCCAGGTCCCTGAGAGTGCAGAAATGCCTGAGTCCACAGCTGCAGCAGGGAGGCTGCAGATACACCTGGGAGCTCCCACCCCACCTGCAGGAGTGGGGCTCCCACTCATCCCTGGCTCCCATTGGCTCTGTACAGCATGCAGCCCTGGCTGAACCTCCTTGCAGCCCAGGGTGGGGGCTCCAGGTCCTAGCTGGGCCCCTCTCTGCCTGCTCCTTTATGCCCAACTGCACTGCTCTTCCTACATTGGGTGGCTTAGTTTGGACCCATTGCAGTGGCCCCTAGAGGGTTGGGCTCCCAGGGGTAGCCCTAGGGATTGTCTGCTTCCTCCCTGTGCCCTCCCCCCAGTGGTGGAGGGTGAGAGTGGTGACACAGGTCCAGGGTCTGAAGTGGCGGAGGCTTCACGCCTGGGAGTGTATCCCCACCACGTGAGGGTGGGGGTGGTGCAGTTGGCTGCCTCAGGGATGCCGGGCACAAGGGGCCACAGGGCACAGGGGTCCCACTGCCACTACTGCCACTCCCCAGCCACTTCTGCCACTGCTCCTGTTGCAATGGCAGCGGCCACTCTGGATGGCTCACTGCTGCCATTATTGGGGTCTTCAATTTCAGGCCTTGGCTCTTGGATGGCATTTCTGGACCTGTGCTGGGCCGGTGGGAAGCCAATGCTCTGAAGGGTGAGTTCCAAGCCTGGCAGGCATCACCACAAGTTGACTGAAGAGCCCTTTAGCCTTAAGTGAGCATCAGCAGTAGCCTGGCAGTACCTGCTGTGAGTCTGTGGTGGGAGATGCTTCTCTGCCTGTGGAAAGGGGAGGGAAGAGTGGGAAGGACTTTGTCTTGTGGTTTGAGTGCCACCTTAGCAGTAGAATACAACATCAGAGAGATTTCCAAGGTTTTTGCCTCCAGTCCCTGGCTCCCAGACAGCATTCTGGACCCACCTGGGGTCTGGAGGAATGCACTGCCCTGACAGGAAGGACACAAGTCTGTCTGGCTTTGCCTCTTTCTGATTGTAAGAGCCCTGGGGCCTTGAGTTAACGTAGACAGTAGTCAAGTAGCAGTTACAGTGGGCCTTGGGTGAGAACCAGTGCTGTGCTGGCCTCAGGTCTGACACAGCACAGTCCCAGTGGTGGTAGCCACAGGAGTGCTCATAACACCTTACCCCTAGCTCAGCTGGCTCAGCACAGAGAGAGTGAGACTCCATTTGTTTGGGAGAAAGTAAGAGAAGAGAACAAGAGTCTCTACAGAAGTTGTAGTTGTAATCCAGAAAATTCTTGTCCAAGACTTCCAAGGCAGTACCTCCATGGGTCTGCAGGAACCACAGGATTACTGGGCTTAGGATGCCCGCGAGTGCAGACACAGCTTCTATTACAACATCCAAGTCCTTTCAAATACCTGGAAAGCCTTCCCAAGAAAGGCAGGTACAAATAAGCCCAGACTGCAAAGACTGCAATAAATGCCTAATTCTACAATGCCTAGACACCAGCGAATACCTACAAGCGTGAAGACCATCCAGGAAAACATGACCTTACCCCTGAACTAAATACACCAGGGATCAATTCTGGAGAAACAAAGATATGTGACTTTTCAGAGAGATAATTCGAAATAGCTGTTTTGAAGAAACTCAAAGAAGTTCGAGTGGGTAAATAGTCATAGAATGAAGACAGAGGAATTTTGACAGGTAATCTTGAATAATAAGATTATCCTTAATAGGTTTCTTCATTAATCACAAGGGAAAAACTCTTAAAATTCATTAGAAACTTCTAAAGGGGGAGGAATTGAACATTGTTTTAGACAGCTTTAATTAGATTAGGTGTCTTTAGAATAGCCCTATTGAAAATAATTATGAATGACTTCCCATCAAAGCTAAGTCTTTAAGAACAAAAGATTTCTGGGAAGCAAAATAGTTTAAGGGATTAGTGATTTGGTTTATAAGAGCTACTTGGACTTAATGAGTTCATATTTTTTTGGTGGTGTTAGTCGGGTCAGTGGGTTTCATTCCTGAGAAAAATCTGCTGTGAGGCAACGGAGCGATGACAATGAGGGCTTAAATAACACATGAGCTTGTAAAGACTTTAAATGTCACCCATTACAATGTGTTGAAATAGGATAACTGGAAGATTCCAAAGGCTAAGACTTTACATAAAGCTTTTAATGTCAGGAAGTAATATATTATAAAAAGTCATTATTTCATTTTACAAATGAGACAAATGCAGAGTAATTTTAATAAAATATTCTTCTCTTCAAAATAACATACATTTCAATATTGTTCATATCCATTAAAAGAGGTTCAATTCCACTTAATACCCCAATGGGTCTTTAAAAATAATATATACTAATTCTCTCTCTTTATTTTTTTAATCATGCTCCTAGCTAATAATATTAATAGGAAATAACTTACTCTATAGTAGGAAACTTGTGCCACGTGTGAATTAAAGTTTCAGAACTTTAAAAAACTTTTAAAAAATAGAGAATATTCTGTGAATATATAATAATTGAAGGTATTATAGGGGTAAAGGGATATTTCTGTAGCCAGTATGGGGATGGAGGGGGGTGTAACATACACAGCTCATTAATAAAAGAATTTTTTCACCATGTAATAACACATATAGAAAAACTTTTAAAAATTCATTATATTAACTTGTTAAAATTCATTATATTAACTTGTTAAAGTTTCATTTATACATTTGCAATATGAACATAATGCAAAGTAATGAAATATTATATATAAACACTTTATAGAATTATTGTTTCCTATTGCATAGGTACTGTTCAAAGAGTGTAAGTGTACCATTTTAATCTTTACAGGGCTGTTTATACTATGTTAATATACATAGAATTGCCTGGTGACAATAGTATTGTAGTACTTCTTTTTTTGAGACGGAGTCTCGCTCTGTCGCCCAGGCTGGAGTGCAGTGGCGCAATCTCGGCTCACTGCAAGCTCCGCCTCCCGGGTTCACGCCATTCTCCTGCCTCAGCCTCTCCGAGTAGCTGGGACTACAGGTGCCCGCCACCACGCCCGGCTAATTTTTTGTATTTTTAGTAGAGACGGGGTTTCACCGTGGTCTTGATCTCCTGACCTTGTGATCCGCCCGCCTCGGCCTCCCAAAGTACTGGGATTACAAGCGTGAGCCACCACGCCCGGCGTGTTGTAGTACTTACAGCTTCTTTCAGAAATAATGCTAACTCCTCAATCCACAGAGCTCTTCTAGGGTTTACTGTTTTGAATTACTTCACAGAAATGTCTTCCAAATTGATAAATATTGTAATATTCACAGAGTCAATTGGTCTTCTGGGCTTTCACGGATACAGATCTCACAACTGGAATTACTCTGGCCCAAACTCCCCTTAGTCTAGCTCCGCTGCAGAAACTTCTTATGGAAAACATGAATGAAAACTGTTAGGCAGAAAGTGTAGCAATTAAAATGTGTTTATTTATTTTAAAATGTTTTTTATTAATATCTTCAGAGAGGTAGTTGAGGCGTGGGACAATCTCATCTGAAAGATGAAATAATAAGGTGATCTAGCAGGTCTTGCTGGCATGTTAGCTCTAAGTCTGCTGTCAGAGAATCTCCAGTACTATGATCTTCTCAACCTCCTCATTCCCTTAAGATTTGATAGTGACATCCTGGACAAGATATCTCTCCATACATTTCTTCAATTCAGTGGTGATAAAGGGCAGCCATTATCTGAAAGACAAGTGTCTGGAGATATGGACATTCAAATACCTATTACAAAACTTTGTTACAATAGATGTGTGAGATGAAACAAAGTTCACAGAAGCCATTTTGAGATGGTCTTATCATGATAAGAACGTTTTTTCCGTAGAGCATTGTACAAAATCAGTATGGGCTTTTGACCAAAATACTCTTGCCCAATGGATGTTATATTCCATTATTATGGCCTTAATAATAATGAGTCATTATATATAGATACTTTCTGATCTCTTTTTGTAAAGAATTGTTTACTATGCTGATTAAAAATGACCAAGAAAATGATACCAGTAACTTCTTATTATAAAAAAGACTTCATCCCTTTTGGATACAGTAACATTTTGTTAATAGACTGACTTCTTAGGTCAAACGTCTCATTGCCTACTCACTCTACAAACATATTAAGACTCTGCCCACATATATCCTATACTTTTGCTTATAATACCATCAATTGAAATAAGTGCTTCAATAACCTGTTGAGACAATATTTCCATTGTAATGGCATAGTGAAATCTAGCATCCGAATGGGCAGATTATGACTGAAGCAAAACAACAATATTAACATTCCTAGAGGAGGATTGGAAGGGGGGCTGGAAAGATGAGCTGATTCAATGTCCTCTTTTATGCTCCATAGAAGGTATAAGACTGGGATGGTGATATAGGGTATGTAGTGGAGACCAGTAGGAAATGATGCTTTGCCTCCTCACACAACAAAGAAGAAAAGTGAACCCAAATAATAAAAATTCAGAGTTTCAAAACTATGTGCCATTTATTGCTACTAATAGGGTTTTTAGACCATTTATCTTCTTACATTTTGATATTCTTTTGAGCAGACAGAAGTCTTGAAGCCCATAAACTGATATTTGATGAAACCAATTCACTGAACTCGAGAACTAGTAGAAAAACATACAGATAGAAAAATTACTTAAGGTAGCTCAAAAAGTATTATTTTTGAAGCTGATTGTGGAACAAAATAGAATTTCTCCCTAGACTGTTGATTCTGCTTATAGAATCTAACCAGAGAATAGTGACTAATAGTTCTGGTGCTAACTTTCAGTAATTTGAGAGATTCCTAAGAGGCAACTTTGTAGAGCATCTTTGTACCTAGATTCAGGGTTTTAAACCTCAATTTGCAAGTGATTACTTATGAGATTCAATGCAAAATTCTAATCGCTCAGGAAGTTGTAGCAGTAAATATTATTATGATACATTTGGATTCCAAAAAAATATAAAGACATAATATGTAACTGGTCATGTTTTATCTACATAGAATTCTTTCCATGAAGATCATCTTCTGATATCCAGCTCTTTAACATGCATCCAGTTGTGGAATGGAGGCTATGCCACTTCTGGAGATGAAGCTGTACTCCTCTGTTGCTTACCAGCTCTAGTACTGCAAAAAGTTATTTAACTAACATTATGTCCTTTAGTCCAAGTGCTGAACTTCTTTTTGGTGAATATTCCATTCTAGTTACTAGATAATATTGTGTTGATATCTGCAGAGTCCAGAAAACACTGGCCAAAAATTTTCCAATGAAACAACAAAATGGGATCATTCCCTCTGGGTATCAGGGCCTCTTGAAGGTTGTTAGAGATCTAGGTCTCTTTCACATTCTAAGACTATCAGCTATGACGAAACAAGGTTATAAAAATTGTGAGTTATTTTAAATATTATAAATTTGTCAAGATATAAAAGGGTGTAAAAAAATAACTTTAACTTAATTTATATTTTGAGCTCTTGTTTATTTTCAATGGCAGAAAACATGGTCTTAGTCAATTTTTTTATGTTTCAATTATTTCATACACTTGGATGTGCAAAATACAACTTTTACTTTCCTATAGCTCAAATGAAGTCCTATTGCAAGGCTCTATTCTACATTTTGGCAGAAAATTTAGTCACTTCCCATACATGTTATAGTGGTATCTCACTCCTTGCTTTGGGGAGAGGCATCCGTTCTTTGGTTCTCAGCCTCTGTCAATATGGGCAGAAGAGATATGTTCAGTTTTCTAACTTGTTCTTTGGTGTCAGCCCCCTTCAAGTTGGCATCTGCTCAGATGTACTTATTTTTACCTGGGCTTCAGACTACAATCAGTTCTATTTTTTTAAAACATTTTTTCTGAGTTATGATCATGAGATTTCTTGGAATCCATTGACCTTGTCTTCTCCATGGCAACACATGAAAGGTTCAGCTAATTACCCTTCTATTTGAGGCCACAGAAGATTCTGGGCTGCCTTGGGCCATCCTTGACCATATTTCTTTTCACCAATTTCTACACTATCACTTTTACTCCATTATGGTATTTGAAACGTTTCTTAAGGTATCACTTCCCAGGTTTCCAGAAATCAACCTAGATGCTCTGCAACAGTGGATTAAAGAAGATGTGGTACATATACACCATGGAATACTACAGTCATAAAAAGACCGAAGTCATGTTCTTTGCTGCAACATGGATACAATTAACAAAATATTTTCTTCTGATCGCCAATAACTGGACTCCATGTTAATTTTATTAACAAACTACCATTGAAACATTAAATTTTATTCTTAATATATAATATATAAATATATAATATTAATTATATTATTGTAATTAATATTAATACATTAGTAATTAATATGTATCTTTTCATATTAATAATATATATTATTTCAAAACTTGTTTCCTGAATTAATTATTTTAGAACAGCACTCCATTGGACAGTAAGCACCTTATGGACAGAGACTATGTTATTTATTTTTATTTCCCCTTCACTTCTTACAGCACCTAATGTGTAATAACAAACAGCACTTAAATGTTTGCTGGAAAAACAAGTAATAGAAATGTAAGGGAAACAGATAGGAAGGCATGTAGTGTATACCTCAAACGGTGTATACTACACTAAGGAAAATGGTTGATGATGTGATAAGCAGACTTGTCTGAAAGTGACCTGGGAGCTCATTCTGTGGTTTGTAAAACCATGTTCTAGTGTTTCATATATTTAGTTGTTCCTAATCTGCTATTATAAATAGCGTGTAAAAAAAATCCTGATAATTAAATATTTGTGCATTCTTCTAATTAGTTCTTTCAGATAAATTTCTAGATTTGGAACTACTAGGTCAAAGTATGAGCAACTTTATGCTCTTTGCACATTATGTTGCTCCAGAAATTTTATACATATTTAAACTTCCACAGGTTACAGTTATGTTAACAGTTAAGGTTAAGTGACCCTGTATGTTGGCATTCTGCTTGAAAGAGGAAGAGCTGCTTTCCTTAGAATTCGGTGGAATAATTTGTAAGATAGTCATTCATACAGTATTGATGATTATGATTCTTACATTAACCTAGAACTGGAAGGGCCAGGGGCAGTGGCTCATACCTGTAATCCCAACACTTTGAGAGGCTGAGGTGGGCAGATTACTTGAGGTCATCTAGACCAGCCTGGCCAGCATGGTGAAATCCTGTCTCTACTGAAATACAAAAATTAGCGGGGCGTGGTGGCATATGCCTGTAATCCCAGCTACTTGGGAGGCTGAGGCAAAAGAGTTGCTTGAACCTGAGAGGTGCAGGTTGCAGCGAGCTGACATCACACCACTGCACTCCATCCTGGGTGACAGAGTGAGACTCTGTCTCAAAAAATAAATAAGTAAATAAATAAATTACCTAGATCTGGCAAACTGTTTTGGGAAGGCCTATTTACTATATGAGGAGAGAGATTTGTTTCTGTCTCTGTATTTCCTAAGAAAATACAAAATATTATTAATGCTTTTTAGGTGAAACCTATATGACTCATATATACATATATAACTCACAAACTTATATAACTTCAATCCGTACTTTCAGCTTCCTGACATTATCTAGAAACTTACATCTATAATTGCAAAGAAGTTCTGATGATTGCAGGAATACTTCTCTTCTGTGCTTCTGCTCAGATCATTTATAACTCCTTGAATGCTCTTACCTGAGTTAATTCAAATCCATTTCCATGGTAAAGCCTTCCAAGACACTCTCCTCCAACTCTTCAGACTCAGCTATTCCCTGCTCTCTTCTACTTCCCATAGTAACTGTCTTATACCTAATTGAATATTGATTTTCAAAGTGTCTCCACAGCTAGATTGTGATTTACCAAGAAAATAGATGATAAATTATTAATCTTTATATTCATTAACACTGTCTAGCCCAGAGCTCTGCACATTGTAAATGTTCAATAAATGTTAACTGAATTGAAATGACATATAATGAGGAGATAATAGTATCTGTGGGGCCAAATCCATCCCTTTAGGTTTCTATCTGTCATGCCATAGGACTTGGAAAATAATTTCATATTGTTAACATGTATGGGCTAAGAAACAGGCTTTACAGGGGACAGGGAAATTTTACACAGAGGAAGGAAAGCATGAGTTGGTGTGAATTTCCCTGATTTTCCCATCATGCTGTTGGAAGGCATGCAGAGGATGGGGCTGAGCTGTGGCCGCAGCTGTCTGGGTGTCTACACCGGTGGGCAGACCTCGCCCTCACTTCAGTTGCTCTCACTTTTTACAGTGCAGTCCTGAGAACCACCTCATCTCTGGGAGGTACATGGGTGGCTCAGCAGCAGGCAGTCTGGATTTTGGGTACCAGCTGCCAACAAGTTATCTGGGAATGCCAACTGCATAGCACCAGGAGACTTTAGGCCAGTAGGATGTTATGGTTCCCCATGCTGGAAGAAGAAAGACACTGGTCCTTTGGGAAAGTGAGTTTAGTTGCAGTCTTCCACCTGGGTTATGGAGAGAAGTACCTCTTTCCCTTTTCCACCATCCAAAAAGGTTCCTGGTACAGGTCACACAGAACGGGCTCCCAGGTCACTTTCAGACAAGTCTGTTTATTGCACCATCAACCTTTTTCCTTAGTGTGGTATATACCCTTTGACGTATGCACTAAATTGCCTTCCTATCTGTTTCCCTTACATTTCCATGACTTGTTTCTCCAGCAAACATGTAAGTGCTATTTGCTATTACACGTTAGGTACTGTGAGAAGCGAAGGGGAAATAAAAATAACAGTTACTGTCCATAAAATGCTTACTGTCCAATAGAGCTCTGTTTTAAAATAATTAATTCAGGAAGCAAGTTTTGAAATTACATATATATACATATATATGTATATATAAGGGACAAACTTTAATTTTAATGGTAGTTTAGTAATAAAATTAACATGGAGAATAAGTCCAGTTATTGGCAATAACATGGAAATACTCTAGGTGTTAATTGTGCAAAACATCAGTCTCTATGAATATAATCCATCTTTATTGGCGTTTTTCTTAAATTCATCTTCCGGCCGGGCGCGATGGCTCACGCTTGTAATCCCAGCACTTTGGGAGGCCGAGGCGGGCGGATCACGAGGTCAGGAGATCGAGACCACGGTGAAACCCCGTCTCTACTAAAAATACAAAAAATTAGCCGGGCGTGGTAGCGGGCACCTGTAGTCCCAGCTACTCGGAGAGGCTGAGGCAGGAGAATGGCGTGAACCCAGGAGGCGGAGCTTGCAGTGAGCCGAGATCGTGCCACTGCACTCCAGCCCGGGCAACAGAGCGAGACTCTGTCTCAAAAAAAAAAAAAAAAAAATTCATCTTCCATTTTCACATTGAACTCAGGCCCTCTACTTGGGGAGCATCTATATATATAGAGAGAGCTTCTATATAGAGAATTATATGGATATATAGTCATTTCTGAAACAAACACTAAAATCTTAAAGCATATGTTTACTCATAATCATGTAATAGTTTCCCTGGATTACAATAAATAAGATGCATAAAGACAAACTATTTATAGCAATAAAACTTGATACACTAAGATAAATTCCAATCGTGAGCTTTTGCCATAACATTGATGAAATGCATCCATAGTCCTGATGCTGCAGTTCTACTGAGCCCCTCTCTAGTGCCCATCTCAGCTGCTCAGCTCTTTTTCCAAAACTGTGGCAGAGTGAGGTAAAGGGCTCCACATCTTCAACCCTTAGAGCTAACCTTATTCAAGAGGTAAACTTACCCCTGATGTACTCTGGGTAGCACAAATTAACCCTTTGCTCTGGGATACAACAGATCCTTCCTAAGGTGGATTTGCTAAAGAACATGAAAAATTGCTAAGATACAGTTTGAGGACAAACAGCAATAATCAACACGTGAATTCTTATAGTTAGCATACAGAGGGTAGGTTTACAACCACACTCAGCAGATTTAGTACTTTATTATTTGTGTAAAACACTCAGCTTTTATGACCTCGTACTTTCCACCTTCTCTCCCAGGAGTAAAGGGATGTCCTATTTTGAGACTGGCCCTAGTACCGCCACCCAACTTCCTTGTATTTTCAGATAACTTTGAAATATGTAGTCTACTGTTCTCATAAAGCTCCATAGTGTGTGTGAAAGAATCTGGCATAATAGGGGATAATACAGAGCTGGTATCTTTGATACATTCGAATTCCTTTTTACCCAGTAGTAGTTCTGTAAATGTTAGAGGATGAAGAAAATATTGTTCCGATAGTAGGAAAGTTTGTAGTTGAAGTTTTTATCCAAAGATAGTAAACTTCTTTGTAATATACATCCTCATTAATCTTTATAGAGTTATAAACATTTTAAAGGAGAGATAAATATTAAATTATAAATCAAATTTACATTTCTCTTCAGGCAGTTTTTTCAAGATTCACTGGTTTGTAGTTAGAGTAAATCAATATAATAAAAGATAAAGAAAAGTACACTGATTGGCCAGGTGCGGTGGCTCACGCCTGTAATCCCAGCACTTTGGGAGGCCGAGGCAGGTGGATCACAAGGTCAGGAGATCAAGACCAACCTGGCTAACATGGTGAAACCCCATCTCTACTGAAAATACAAAAAATTAGCTGGCTGTGGTGGCTGGTGCCTATAGTCCCAGCTACTCAGGAGGCTGAGGCAGGAGAATGGCGTGAACCCGGGAGGCAGAGCTTACAGTGAGCCGAGATTGCGCCACTGCACTCCAGCCTGGGGGACAGAGCAAAACTGCGTCTCAAAAAAAAAAAAAAAAAGAAAAGAAAAAAGAGAAAAGTACACTGATCAATCCAATTCAGTCTCTTTTCACAGACAAAGCATAATTTGGGTAGAGAAGGGACAGTTTGTTTACAGAAGGTTCATTCGTATCTAGCCCTGGCATCAGCTGGGCTCCGTCTGCCAGGGGCATTAGGGATTTTGGACGGTAGTGAAAGTCATGCTATGTCACTGGTGGGCACCTGAGCCCACTATTTCTTAGCTACAGTGATCCTCCCAGCTTCTACAAATCTGGGGCTGTAAATGCAAATGTGTTTACTCAGAGTACAGTATTTGGAGCCAGACAAATGTGGGTTGTTAGTTACCTGAGTGACCTTACACACGTTGTTTACCTATTTGGGCCTCAGTTATTTCAGGTATAAAAGGAGGGTAATGGTAATATCTACACAAGGGAGTCTTCGTTGGGCTAATTCCAATTTAGCACTTAACACAGTTCTTACTTACAGTGTTCAATAAATAGAAGCTTTTATACTATGTTATATTTAACAATTCTAGTAAAGGTATGTAAGGGTGTGAGATGCAAATGAGGGGAATGAAAAACTTCCTGGGAGTTTGGAAAAGATCACAAAGAGTAAGGGCAACTGAGATGATTCATAAATGTTGGTAAAACCCAGAACTCTGCTCTTAAAGAGCAATCCAGTAGACCGATATAAAAATATTAAAATAAAAAGTAGGATACAATGTCATTATCTGAATTCATAGAAGTAAATCACTAAGTTCAGTACAATGACTTCACATATTTCTTATTCGTCAACACATATTGGTTCCATTCTTATTTATTGTTTCTTTCTTCTCCAGCTAGGATGTTTGTGGGAGGTGGGGCTGGGGGCAGGTCAAAGGGAGCAGTCTTTGGAGCAACAGGATTTCAGTATGCAGAGATGGAAGAAGAGCAGTCCATGGAAAAATACTGTTTAAAGGAATAGAGATGAGATGCATGTTTAAGATACAAAGCGTTGCAGTTTGACTAGACTGAAAAGTACCCAAGATTTAAAAAATTAGAATGTAAGACAAAAATAGTAGGCTGTAGCCAGATAATGTAGACTTGTAATGCTAATTTAGATAGTGATTATAAAAAAAGAGTGAAAGGATACAGGAAGTCCTATATCACATAAAGAATGTGTCACACATTTATATTGGGCAGTGAAGATGTGGAAATTGATGAACTACATATAATTTAGTAACCGGAATTATGGTAATATCATCAACTTCAAGAGAAAAATGTGTGCAATTTTAGATAGCATACCATCTATGATAGAATTGCCCCCTTACTAATCATTTTCCCCTTTTAATCATTTTTAGTAATTCTTCACTATTTGGTAGAATATAGGAAATATTGTCCTTTATATAAAATAATCATTTAGAGACAAAAAATGCTTTAAAGAAGCTATAAATTACATAATGCTGATGACTAACTTGAAAAATGAATTTATTACACAAAAATGTATTTATATAAACATTAATGCTAAAAGGTTCTTTTTTTAAGAAAATTATGCAAGGTGACCCTCAGGGGACAGAAAATGAAATGAGTTTCATTCCACACATATAATTTTAAACAGTAACAACATCAGTAGTCATTTTCTAGTTTTATATTGAAGACAATTTTTTATATTATTAATATTTAATGTATTTTATCGACATTCAAATATATAGTAAAGCCCTTTAACAGACAGACATTGTAGAAACAGGTGTATTTTAATTATAGGGACTATATTTTTATTTAAGGACATGGATCTTTTCTATTTTTCAATATTTATACTTTAAGGTTTACTAATATGTATTTTAATGCCACAGTAACGTTTATGGTATTAATAACCTGAATCTCTTAAAGGGAGGCAAAAAAAAAAAAACCCTCAACATAATAGACTTGAATTTAGGGCAAACTCTCTATTAGTATGAGTAGTAGCTCTTTGGGGAGCATAGTGGAGTAGAAACACCCTTGGAATTCAATAAGGATTCTATATTCTTTGTTTGAGAATCCCACCTCTTTGTCCAAGTAAGTAGACATGGAGATTGACTAACACCACAATAATGAACAATCCAATGTAGTTTATGACTATACAAGCCTCCAGAATATAATAAGCTTAGGCCCCAGGTACCCAATTTTACACTTAAGAAGAAGTGATTTAGGATGTGAGAGCAATCTGGCAGTGACATCTGTCACCCCACTGATTACCAGGGTTGATTTGGCTGATCTGGCTGGCTAGGCGGGTGTCGTCTTCCTCCCTCAGCCCTCCATGTGTGTACCTCCTGAAGTGGACCGGTCTTCAGTCAAGGGTATACGAGTAGCTGTGCTCCCCTGCTAGAACCTCCAAACAATCTCTCAAGAAGGAGTGATTTAGACTCATCAATTTACAAAATACTTTGCTGTACAAGTTGGGCAAGCTGAGTGAGATCGTCTATGAACTATTATTAATCATTGTTAACACCAGTTTTCAAGCTCTCTAGTCAAATTACATTTTGTTTTCTTGCTAGGAGTAAATTATTTCACCATTTTTCTAATGTTAAATAATTATCTATTTACATGAGATTTAAAAAATAATCATTTGCATCCTTTTGGTAAATTATAAGCTAAATTAACTATGTCATACATGTAGAAAGAAACAGTATGGCAAGATTCATGAGCAAACAACGTAACTCCTTTGAGAAAATGGAGAATGGCATATTCAGAATCAGTGTTTACCCAGCAATACTGCTTGAATTGTTAAGGATAATCTATCGATATTGCATGACACTTACATGTTGTAATAATTATTAAAATGAGACAATTGTGTTAGGGAAAATAATGAATGTAAAGTGGAATAACTGCACTCTACAGGAGTTAAATGTATTAAGATTGTGCAAGGAACACTTAAATGACAAATTGACATACAGATGAACAGTATAATTTGAGGATGATCTTTGGGATCTGAATATTGCTATAAAATATACATTTAAAATCCTCAAACTTCTGAAAAGTATAAATCTGAGCATTTTTTATACGAAAATAATGCCATAATGTGGACTGTAATTTTTGTTTGTTGTGAGTGCACAATTTCACCTTTAGCAACTGTCTTTAATATATTTGCTCTGAATTTGATTAAAAACACCTTTGTAAGCAAAATCTGTAGATTATTACTAGCATATCAACTCCCCCTCTGGATTCTCTATGTTGGTCAGGCTGGTCTCGAACTCCCAACCTCAGGTGATCTGTCCACCTCAGCCTCCGAAAGCGCTGAGATTACAGGCGTGAGCCGCCGCACCTGGCCTGTCTGCTAATTTAATATCCATTTCATTTGTATTAGTTTCATTGTTTCATCTATCTCCATGTTCCTTCTTTGGAAATCTGGTCAATTTTTAAATTGAATGCCAGACATTATGAATTTTATATTTTGCATGCTCAATTTTTTTATTTCTAGAAATACTTTTGAGCTTTGTTCTGAGACACAGTCAAATTATTTAAAAATGAGTTGACACTTTGGGGTCTAAGCTAAAGATATTTGTTTATTTTAATATCTTGCCTCTCTATATTAGCTTATTTTTATATTAAACATAAATTTTAAATAATCATAAGACATTTTGGTTTCAAAGTGGACTATTAAAATGTCTAACAGCTACTAAAATTCTTTAATTAGTGTTTAATTGAAGAAAATTGAATAGCTTCCTTATTTATTGTAAACTTATTGTTTGGTAAGAATACTTTTTCAATCTATCTTACAATGTTATGTATATTTTTTAAAATTTCAGATATCTTGGGCCAGGCATGGTGGCTCACACCTGTAATCCCAGCACTTTGGGAGGCTGAGGCGGGTGGTTCACCTGGAGTTCCAGATCAGACTGACCAACATGGAAAAACCCCCTTCTCTACCAAAAATACAAAATTAGCCAGGCGTAGTGGCACATGCCTGTAATCCCAGTACTTGGGAGGCTGAGGCCAGAGAATCGTTTGAACCCGGGAGGCAGAGGTTG
Source organism: Hylobates moloch (assembly GCF_009828535.3). Classification (NCBI taxonomy): domain Eukaryota; kingdom Metazoa; phylum Chordata; class Mammalia; order Primates; family Hylobatidae; genus Hylobates; species Hylobates moloch. The sequence continues at coordinate 156,381,587 of NW_026652276.1, read as the reverse complement.
CGGTGAGCCGAGATAGTGCCATTGCACTCCAGCCTGGGTGACAAGAGTGAAACTCCATCTCAAAAACAAAACATCAACAAAAACAACAACAACAACAACAACAAATTTCAGATATCTCATGGTTTTCCTTTAAGAGACATCCAAAAAGTTTCAAATGAATGAAAATTATTTGTTTTGCATACCGAGTCCAAAAGTTTGTTTTTAAAATTTCTCATTTTTTAAAGCGAGAGTCAAAATCACTGTAACATTACTTACATAAAGCGAAATTATATATGTGATTAAAATTGCTAACAAGATAAAAAAGATAATACAGCTATATTACTATGAAAGATATTTATCTGATGAACTTATTTATGAGAAAGCAATCGGGATATCTTATTTCATTTGATATTATTGAACTGGCATTTTCCCCCAAATAACCAATGACTTTAGCCTGGTAATATAAATTTTGGAACTCATTATCATTATATACTATAAATAATATATAATTTATACATTTAAATAAGGGTCAATCTTTAAAGACTGTGACCCTTATTTAAATGAATAAATTATATGCTATTACCAACACTTTTGAAAGCATCCTCTAGTGCTTTTCTGTATAACAAAAATTTCCTTTAAACCACAGTAACAAATAAAACAGTAACCCATTTTTAGTTTCAATAAATGTTAATTCATTTTACTGAGGAAAATGTTAAAAATTTAAAAATAAAAAGTCATTTAACAAATACCTCAGTCTAGGAAGTATGAGAACTATTTATAACCTTATCTCAGAAGAATAAGATATATGGTTATGTTTTATGTTGATGGTTATTCCATGAGTTGAATATATGACCAGTTTTACCTGAGTCATGCTTGGCAGTTAATTAAACATTGTTAAAGTTCTGGTGTGTTTGATAAAAAAAATTTTTTTAAGATGAAAGCTTGGTCTTGAATTAAAAATAAAAAATCTGTTGCAGATAGTCATTATAATACATGATATGTTTATAAGACTTTCATATATAGGTGGAGAAATGAAAAATTATTTACATTGTATTCCAAAATAAGTAGCTTGATAGTACAAATTAATGGATGAGGGCCACCGATGTGGTAAAGTTTTCTGATATATATTAACTATAAATAACTTTTTTATTACAGTTCAAAAACAAATATAAATATAAATGTTTTTAAAAATAATTCAAATCAAATGTTAGTAGAAACTCTAAGGCACCCTAATGGAACCCTTGGAATCTGAAGAACACAATTTTAAATTTATGGAAATGAAAGATTTCTAAAGCCTGGCATGGGGCTACTTTTCCTAAATCTCTCTGTTTTGTTGCAAGTGAGTGGAAGGGGAGGTGTTCTGCTTAGAATTTTAGGTGTTATTTTTCCTTAAGGTACAAAAGCAAACGTGGAAAACGTATAATAGTGTTCAACCATATTCTACATTAATCAGTTAAAGATTATAAATCAAATTTTATTGGACCTGATAATATTTTTTCTGTATCTATATTTTTTCAAGTATAATGTTAAGACTTTCCATGTAGGTCTTCATTATTGGGCCATTAACAGTTAAAGTTTTTAAAAGCCATTATTCTACTGAGAAAGCACCCATACTTTAGTCAAATTTAATTGTTATAACAACCTATAATATCATACCATTGACACATAAAAGCAGGTGTTTGCTGGCATCTGAAATCATGCTCAGGGCAAATTTATTTGAGGGTTAACTATATTTCTTTCTAATGTTGGTATCGAAATTTCCCATGTTTAATGGAAGATTCCATACAGTAAGGGGTTCTTAATTAAAGTTGTATTAATAAATGGAGAGCCGTGGAAAGAAAATTAATATATTTATGTATGAACACTCATTTAATGGTATTATTATTATCATTATTATTATTTTTCTGAGACACAGTCTTGCTGTCACCCAGGCTGGAGTGCAGTGGCACAATCACCGCTCACTGCAGCCTCATCCTCCTGGGCTGAAGCAATCCTCTCTCCTTAGCTTCCTGAGTAGCTGAGACTATAGGTGTGTGCCACCATGCCAAACTAACTTTTGTACTTTTGTGGAGATGAGGTTTTGCCATCTTGCCCAGGCTGATCTCACACTTCTAGCCTCAAGCAATCCACCTGCCTTGGCCTCCCAACGTGCTAGCATTACAGGTGTGAACCACTGCACCTGGCCTGGTATTCTTTAAATAGAAAGTATGTGTACTATTTTCAAGAGTCCACCCCATCTATTATATTTGCAGAATGAGAGATTTTTTTTTTCAATGTGCTCTCTGGAGGCTGCCCATGTTGTAGTGTGTTTTTCTGCAGCTCCAGTCTCACCGGAGCCTTTATAGCCCACCACCAACCACCTGGGGTTTGGGGTGTGTACTTCATTCTTTCGATGATACCATTACTGAAAGCACCAGTTCTCTTTACTGTCCTATTATTTAATTTCCCATAAAAGAATTAACCCAACACCATACCACATTGCAGAGTTTTTCTGAAGGCTTAGAGTAATGCAAAGAGAGTTTATCATTTTATGGATCACAAACAACTGCTATAAATAGAAATTTGTAGCCATCAAAAACTAAAGGTATTTACACTTCAATCTTACAATTCCACTTTGGTGAGGTTATTCTACAGAAATACTTGCACATATGTAACTTGTACAAAGTTATTCATTACAGCATTACACAGAATTGCCAAAGACTCAGCACAAGCCACATTTTTATCCATCAAAAACTTGTTAAATAAGTCATGTTGCATCTATAAAGTGGAATAGTATGCAGCTATAAAGAGAGATAACTCATTATCTACCCATATGAAAAGTTCCACAAAGCATAGTTGAAGTGAAAAAAATTGATTCAATATAGTTTTATCAACATGCTACTTTTTGTACAAAAAGGGAAAATGACAATGTTTACACTTATTTAAAGTATCTCTAGAAGGAATCATAAAAACTTAGAATATGGGTTACACATAGGGAGGGTGTATTAATAGCTACCAACCAAACAGCTAAGATATTATATAGTTGTTCTAGATTGTTCTGGTTTTCAAATATATAAATGGATTACTTATTTAAAAATTAAAAACTCATGTTAAACATCACTATTAAAAATTCTCTGAGAATTTCTCTCTTCAGCCATGCTTTCCACCATTTCCCCTTCATCTCTCCTGTCCCAATTCTCCAGTTGCTACATCTCTTCACATCTCCTAACATCTTATTTTATAAGTACTTTACTCTTTCTTTTTCAGATTACTTTCATAAATTTAAAATTCCATTTTTGTTATTTTACAACAATATTATCTCCTTTTACCTCATCCTCATATATCTAGAATATTCTAATGGTTAAGTCCTTTCTCTTTTCCAAGTTAAAGATCCATGGGAATGCTTGGCAGGTGAAAGAATTCTGTCGAAGTTCTGTCTTTTCTGCAGGTGAAAGCAATGACCTGGTCTTCAGAGGCAGTCAGTTCAAATATTGCTATACTGGCATTATTTTCCTTCTATTTACCATAGAAAGTAAAATTCATTCAAATAAATGCAAAAAAGTTACTTATCGTTTGACTGTGAGATCTAATTTCCATTGCTTTTATTAATCTTTTCAGTAAACATATATTATTCTCTAAGTATATACCAGGTGCCAGTAAAAGACTTTTGGTAAAAAAAATTCATTCCTCCATTGACTTACTTTTTTAGTTGATTATTAATCATTTATCAACCTGTTGGCTTAGAGCTAACCTTATTATAAAATAGAGAATGTGATTTCCAGTTATTACAGAAAGAAGAGGGAGAAGCAAACATTGTTTGGGAAGGAGGTTGAGGAAGGCTTGCCTCATGCTTGAACATAGATTTAAAAAAAAAAACATATTAACTTCATGCTTGGTGACGGAAGTGTTGCTGAAACACTAGGGGTTTGGTCTAGATCCTGCTGCTTGCCCCACAGAAAGCCAATCGCTGAGACAAGTATTGACAAGAAAGAAGGTTTTAATCAGATGCTGCAGCTGAGGAGATGAGAGCTCAGTCCCAAATCCATCTCCTTGACTGACTACAAGTACAGGTTTATATAGCAGGGAAAAAATGTAACGATATATAAGAAAACAAGAACTAGGGAGGGGCAGCGAAGTACCTGGTGCAGTGATGTAGTGAGTTTCAGTTCTCTGATACCTGTTTGAGAGGGCTGAAGATCCTTTCCTGAGGAAGGAACTCAGATAAAACAAACACACGTTTCAAGTTTTAACAGCAGAAGGGTCAATATCTATGTTAATCCAAAAACAACTGTCTGTTGGGACTATTGGGCGGTTTCGGAAGGAGTATTAAGTGATTTATACATTGTCTCAATTACTCAAATAGCAATTCTAAACCAATTATTATCATCCTTTCACTTTGAAGAAACTGAGGGTCAGAGAGGCTGTGCTTTTTAGCAAGGTCACACAGCTCAGTGGCAGAGGTGAGCTTCAGACCTATCCTCATACTTGAGCACACTCTTGTCCAGAGACACTGAGATGCAAGTGGTACTGCCATAGCTTCAAGAAGACAGAAATACATTTTCAAAAGTAATTTAAGTGAAGAACATGTATTCAAACAAAAAGGGAAAAAATAACATTATCCCTCCGAGAGTGAGACTGTTTCCTGTAACCTCTCTCAAACTGCAATCTTCATAGAACTCACCTACTCCCTCTCAGCATTTTTTTTTTCTTTCCTGGCTCATATTAAATATTTTCTCCTATCCTTTCTTTCACACAAGGGTGTAAAATAAAAATTATAAACTGCTACCCCTAAAGGGAATTTTGACATTGGTCAATAGGTGAGGAGGGACAATTTTGGACTCTTTGCAGTCCCGGAATATTTTCTGGACCTTTAAATAACTGTACTCTCAAAAGCAACATAAAAGCAAATACATTTTTTTACATTCATGATTATTAAGCATAATTGATGAATTGGAACCAAGCTTGAATTTCTAAATATCATAACTCAATTCATTGGAAGGTTGTCACAAAACAGCTCGTTCTGTTTTCTTTCTTTTTCTTTCTTTCTTTTCTTTTTTCTTTTTTTTTTTTTTTTAATACTAAAGCATCAGTATGTTGCCCAGGCTGGCCTTGAACTGCCGGTCTCAAGCGATCCTCCCACCTCAGCTTTTCAAGTGCTAGGAGCCATGGGAAACTGTAGGAAGCATAGGCAAAATACATGGATGCATAATAGATGGAGAAAGGAGGAAGGAAGGTAGGAAGAAGGGGATGTGAACCTGGAGGAGGGCATTCTATCCAGCTAGCACTACTGAATAAAGGTTACTTTTTTTCCTCTTCTTGGTGAAACAGAGTCAGTGTTTCTGGTTTGGGTTTTTTTTTTCCCCTGAGTCACTCTCTGACATTTCCTAAAGGGTAATGAAGTGTTAAATATGTTGACTTCAAGTTCTTTTTTCCAGAGTAAAATAAGGCACAGAATCTACAGCCTTTGAAGAAAAAAATTTAGTCATGACCTTAAGTTTAGAAGCCATTAATTTATATGATAAATCTGGCAAGAAACAAGTAGCACCAAGGAAAATTGTTAGAAAAAAAATTGATTTTACCTATTATTTCAAGAAGCACAGGTTTGTATGCATGAATCAATTGTTACTAAATAAAAAATGTTCTCTAGTACAAGAAGTGCTTTGGCATTAGATGTTTGTCTATTTTTAGTTATTGTATGGCTAATGTCTTACTTTTACATCATAGATACAGAGTCCAAGGAATGTAGTTATTAATATACATGAGTGGGCTAGGATCTTAGATCATGCCAGAATGTGTGCTGGACTAAACTTAAAATTTAGAGTAAAGTAAAAGAAGCGAGATTACAATGAGTAGAATTTTAAAATTCCTTGGAAATTTGATATTCATGTGCCACTTCATCTCTTTCTACTCATGTCTGGCATTTTAATATGAGTAATTATTAACAAATCAGTTTTCTATAAGTAGAACTTTTATGGTTATTTCAGATTAACTGTACTTATTCCATTGCAAAGACTCAGTTATAGTCTATTCTCTAATACAGATTTTAAAATGTATTTACTGCTTCTTTGTATCTTCCTCAATAGCAAGGATGGTATAGTATACAGAAATTACTTAACAAACATTTGTTCAATTAGTTTATCATTGACACCATAGAATAAGTGAATTGCTTCAGCATTTCTGTAGTGATATATCTTCATTTCCCTCTAATTATATTTTCCTTGTGTATTTTGATCCTGATTTTGGAAGTTAGGTGTCCTTAAGAAAAACAGAACACAGAATTTCTAAATAGGAGCAATTTTGAAGGTGTCTTGATCCTTTCATTTTGCACAATAATTGTATTGTGCACAAAAATGATTTTTAATTTTTTTGTTTTCTAGTAATGCCCTCAAGTTTATTCTAATGTCTACCAATAATACAAGTATGTGATGATGGCTACATTTCTGCCAATATACATATGCAGAACAAAACGGTGTCTGTAAATTCTTTGACAAAGTTGTGGTCCTAGTATAAGTATGCTTTCCTGGGTGATGAGATCCAAAGCCAACTGACTGCCCCTTGGAGGGCGGCTAAAGATTCCATGCTATGCTTCAAATGAATTTTCTTGTTCCGAGTCATACTATTACTTTTTTCAATCATTTTCTTCCTGTTTCTACTAACTGTATAACTACTGTTATTCCTATCACCACACAACTAAGAATTCACACAAAGAGGATTCTTTTTCCTTTTCTGAGTTTAGTGTTAAGTTGACTCAGTCACTTCAATAATTACTGCTGTTAGAAAGTGATATTTATACTTGGATTTTCCACTTAGCAGTCAAGAGATGATAGCACCTTTATTGAGGAAGAGTAAACTATGGCTGAGAAACTGTGGGCATGGAGAAATCATGAAAGAATTACTTCAGCGTCACCAACTTTTGGCAAATTACCCTGCAGATATGGAGTTAAAATCAGTGATCTTACTGTTTTGAGGGCAGGGTGGCCTCATAGCAATTGCTGGTTAGGAAGCACCTAGGAAGAGTGATTCAGAGAATAGGTTTAGAAACCAATAAGTCTGCATTTGAAGCCAACCCCCGCAACTTATTAGCTATAAGTAAAAAGGAGTTAACAAAATAAGTACACAAAAAGATGCTGGACATCATTAGTCATCAGGGAAAAGCAAGTCAAAACTACAATGACATACAATTTCATACCCACTAGGATGGCTGGAACAAAAAAGTCATATAACAATAAATGTTAACAAAGATTTGGAGAGATTGGAACACTTGTGTGCTGCTCATGGAAATATAAAATGGTACAATTATTTTGGAAAACAATCTGGAAGTTTCTCAAATGATTTTAAATGCAGAGTTACCACATGACCTAGCAATTCCTCTTCTAGATATATACTCTAGATAAATGACAACATAAGCACACAAAAACTTGTGTGTGAATGTTTATAGCCGCATTCTTCATAATAGCCAAAAGGTGGAAACCACTCAAATGTCCATCAGTGGACAAATGCATAAACAAAATATGCTGTTTTCATACAATAAAATATTATTTGTCCATAAAAAGGAATGAAGTGCCTGTATATGCCACAGTATGGATGAACCTTGGAAACATTATGCCAAGTGAAAGAAACCAGTCACAAAAGACCATGTTCTATATGATTCCATTCATATGAAAGCCTAGAATAGGGAAATCTATAGGGACTAAAAGTAGATTAGTGGGGAAGGGAGAAAAGAGGATGGGTATAATTGTTAAATGATGCAGGGTTTCCTTCTGAGGTGATGAAAATGTTTTAAAATTGACTGTGATGATGATTGCACATACATTGAATATACTAAAAGTCACTGAATTGTAAACTTTGAGTGAATTGTATATGAATTATCTCACCAAAGCTGCTAAAAAAATGAAATTAACATCTACCTTATACTATACTGCTGTTTGAGAGCTAAAGGAAATACTGCATGGAAATATTTAGCACTATGCCTCATAATGACACATAATGAAAGTTGTCATTGCTATTATGACCTTTTATTCTTCTATGTCTGGATTCTCTTTTCTTCTATCTCTTCTACTCCTATATTTTTCTTCACATTGTCTTATCCTGTGATACTTGTAGTCAGGATTTGCCCCTATTGGAACTTGTCAGCAAAAGAAATGATTGTTCATGACCCTTATGATAATACTTTTACCCCAAGCACAAAATATATCTGTTTAAATTTAAATAAGACTAATAATTAGCCATATGTGGCTTCCATTGATTAAAAAGAGAAGGGAAGTTGTTTTCTAGTATATCTGTACTTTGAATGGAATGAAGACAATTTTCTGGATTTGCATTTTATTCCATTGTAGTACATTTTTCAGTATAATTTTTACTAAGGAAAATCTTCCAAAATTGTATGTGCAATTTTCTAGTCTTTCCACTCTTCCTTTACATAGTATTTATATAGTTAATTTTAATAAAAACTATGTTGCAATTTTATAATGGCATGGCCATGCATACTCTACCTGAAAATTTTTAAAGGGAAGTAAAAATAAAATCATGACGATAGGTTCAAACATATGTATGCACATGTAGATAGTTATTTGTTATTTAAATTAATTTATGGGTTTACATTATTCCACTGATATGAAGGTTTTAAATATCATTTAAAAAATAAGAATGATCCATAATTGCCAGTTAGTAAAAGTAAATTCCAGAATTAATTTTTTTTTTAATTGACCATCCCCAACTATTTAATCCTTATTAAATAGTTTGGGGAAAAACTCTGTAGTTCTGTATCAATCATTTTGTTTTTTTCATGCTTAAATATCAAATATGAATTATTTACATTTTTTATTTATATACATTTTCTATAGTACAAACTATAACATTAGCACTTTTTTATGTTGTTCAAATAGTAGATTGAAAGTTTGTAGAAGAGTACTTATTTTAGTGGTACTAACATTTTAGAAGAAATAACAATATGAAAATAAGGATTGTATATTTTTCAGTAAGTTTATTCAATGCAGGCAATCAATCTACAACATTTTAAAACAGCGTACGCAACATGGAGCCTGCGATTTCCTGCCTTGATAGACAAAATCGCTCAGCCTCCAGGGTACTCTTTATGTCTGAGACTAGCTGCAGCCCCAGGTAATCTTCAACATGGCTTTCTGGACAACCACTACCCATCAGGTAGGGTTGTCAAAGGAGGTGAAACTCATGTGTCATTCTGGATGTTAGATGAGAATGAGTCTTAGGATTTTCATTTTTTTCTTTCCCAACTTGAATGACAGGGATGATTTATCTTACATCAAAACAGGAATGAGGTAACTACTTTTTCATTTCTGATCAACTTGACCTAATAAAACCAAAGAATTCACTCATACTGCAGTGATCTCCAGGAATTTGTCAACTATATTATCAAAGTGGAAGTAATCTTCCAATACATACATTTGGACTGTAAGTTTCAGATGAAGAGAACTAAGTCATTACCCTTCTAGAACTTAAAGCTACTCTATAGTACCTAATTTTCAGACCATTTACTATAAAATAAAATAACATAGTCAATGAAATCTCTGTTATTTGGAGCACTGTAGACAACCATGAATATAGGAGAGAATTCTCTATTTAGGCATCCTAATACAAGAATATTGACTCACTTTCCTGAGTGATCGGGTACTTTTATACTATTATATTAATGAGTACACAGCCATGCCTCTCCCTCCCCAGTTTGAGTGTCATGTAGAACATTAAAAATTTTCAGAAGTTGTTACATTTTTCAGACATCGTATTATTTTTATTTTTTACTTTTTTTTTTTTAGTCAGGATCTCACTCAGTCACCCAGGCTGGAGTGCATTGGTGCAATCTCAGCTCACTGCAGCTTCAACCTCCTGGCCCCCAGAGATCCTACCACCTCAGTCTCCCTAGTAGCCAGGACCACAGATGGGCACCACCACATCCAGCTACCTTTTTCTTTTCTTTCTTTTCTTTTCTTTTTTCTTTTCTTTTCTTTTTTCTTTCTTTCTCTTTTCTTTCTTTCCTCCCTTACTTTCTTTTTTTTTTTTTTTTTTTTGCAGAGACGACGGGGTTCTATGTTTTTTTTTGCAGAGACAAGGTTCTATGTTGCTCAGGTGATCTCAAACTCCTGGGTTCAAGCAATCCTCCTGTCTTGGCCTCCAAAATTGCAGGGATTACAGGTGTCAGCCACCTCACCTGGCCAAAAGTTGTGGTTTTCTTTTTAAACCACAATTTAGCTTCTGTTTTTTTCTGTTGCTGTGGTATTTTGTTTCCATTCCAGTGGAGTCATAATGTTTTGGAATGATGAAGAAAATTCTGTGTTGTCTTTGAATGGAGAGGGACCTTTCTGTTTGAAGGGCATGTAGCCATGTACTTCTGAAATAGGAGAACTAGTCACAGCAGTACTTATGTAAAATTGTCAGTGAGGATATGATTTACTTAATACACATTACAGAGGGAATAGTTAATTTACTTTAGGACAGAGTATCTTACTCTTAAAAATTAGCTTACCCCCGGGAATCTTTTGATCAATTAAATTAGGAAACCCAACATAGATTTTAAAAGAAAAATGCTGTAATTTGTCAAAAGTTTGAATTTTATATATTTACTCAAATGGCCTTTGAACAGACTACTGTTCTATTTGTAGAATTTGTGAAGGAGATTACAAGGATTTCTAAATGATATTGTTTGTAGAAATGAAATGTCATGCAGAGCCATTTCCTAGTACATTAAATTGAACAAAAGCACAGTTGCAATTTTCCAAATGATATTACTTAGTGATTTACTAACTCTAGTCTTTGAATCCAATGTGAATGTCCTGTGGCAAATTGCTGGCTGCTAGTCTTTTTGGATAGGACATTTAATTACATGGTTCGCAACTTTTAAGGTCTAATCTCCATAACCACCTCAATGAATATTTCCTCCAGTAAGTTTTGCATGTGAAAAATGTGAAGAAATTCTATTTTTATCTTTCATAGTGTTTAGATTCTTTTGACTTAAGAAATGACTATGTCCAAATGGAATTTGAGATATTACTACTTTATTAAAAAGCGGCGGGGTGGGGGGCTGGCACAGTGGCTCATTCCTGTAATCTCAGCACTATGAGAGGCCAAGGCGGGTGGATCACCTGAGGTCGGGAGTTCGAGACCAGCCTGACCAACATGGAGAAACCCCATCTCTATTAAAAATACAAAATTAGCCGGGTGTAGTGGTGCATGCCTATAATCTCTGAACCTGGGAGGCGGAGATTTTGGTGAACCCATATTGTGCCATTGCACTCCAGCCTGGGCATCAAGAGTGAAACTCCATCTCAAAAAAAAAGGATAATTTTTTTTTTAAGTTTTGACGAATTTATTTGGGCCTTTCACATTTGTACCGATTGGTATTTCACTATCCAGGGGCTACATGGATCAGAAGAAAGAATAAAGTGATGTGGAAGTTACTGAGGGTTTATGGAAGGCAAAAATTGCTTATTTATTTATTTGATTTCTACAGAGGGCCCAATGCTGTGAATATAGAAGATTCAGTGATAGTAACTTGAGACTTGCTTTTAACAAGTTGTTACTTTCCTGTCTCTACCACTTACATGTTGCTGATGGGTATTATAAAATATTGTTCTAGCTCCCAAGGCATTTTTAAAGCCCAGGATGACATGATATGTAAAAATCTTTTAGAATATAATAAGCTACTTTCTTATGCTAGACAAGCAAAAGTTAGGTGTCATTTTCATTGCGTGTCTTTTTAGGTAAGAGTCATAATCTGACTGAAAGAGTAAAAAGTTTTAGTTATTCATCTTATGTCATTATCTCTTTCAAAAGATTCAAAGAGAAATGTATTTTTAAGAACATGGAGACTTAATGAATCATTTTTGTTTGCTTTTCAAAAGTCATTAATGTTGAAGCTTTACTTGGATATTTTGTTAATTTGGTTGTCAATGTATTTTTTTTTAAAGCAACACTTTTGAACTGTATTATTTATAATTTTCTGATTTGACATATTCAAAACAAATCCTCAATTTGTGATGGTATGAATCATTAAACCCATTCTTGCTTTTTAAAAAAAAATCAAAAGAACAGTTGCCTCAATTGATATTTGTAAATAAAATCATATGTTGGCCTAAGTTATTAAAGTCATGTAGCATGGGGGCAAATTCCTAGTGCGTCAGTCCTCTTATAAAAATCTTGATAATTTCCTTATGATCTTAATCACAACCAGGATTGTAGAGTCTTTTCTATCCTTAAAACAGATCCACATTGAGATTCTATTCTCATTACCTAAACCTATTCATTTTGTTTTCCACTGGGCAGTGGAGAGGCAAGAGTTATAGAGACAGTAAAAACATTTCTGTCTTTCACCTCTTTACTCCATTATTATCCTATTATTGTTATTATTATTCTTTCATGGACTCTGAGAGATTTCTGAAAATTAATAGCTTACCCTGGTATATTTTGAAGAGCAGGGGTGAGCATGAGAGAGTCACTTGGTAAGGAGGAGAGAATAATCTGCTTTGGATTTTCTAATGTTTAAGGTATTAGGACCATTGAAGGGGAACTCAGTGTATAGCCCTAAGTTCTAAATCAAACCAGGGAAGTTTTCATATCTTAAAATTTTAGGAAAGAGTAAAAGTTTAGAAAAATGGGTCAGTTAAGTAGGGAAAATACATAATTTTCATTTCATAGACACAGGAAACACTATAAAATAATGTCTAATATTCCATCTTATAATTCTGAATTAACTTTCTGTTAATTAACTGAACTAACATTCTGTAAGCATAATTGTTTAGCTTTTATTTGCTCGTTTGCTTTTTTTAAAAAAATTACTGCTTCTATGGTCTGAATTTATATGTGCCATGAAAATTCTTATGTTGAAATCCTAACCCCCAAGGTTGATAGTAGGAGAAGGTGGAGTCTCTGGGAGATAATTAGGTCATGAGGGCAGAGCCCTCATGAATGGGATTAGTGCCCTTATAGTGTAGGCCCAAGGGAGAGTTTGTTTACCCCTACTACCACATGAGAATACAGCTGGAAGGTGCCGTCTGTGAACCAGAGAGCGAGCCCTCATCAGACACCAGATCGCCTAACATCTTGATTGTGGACTTCTCAGTCTCTGGAACTGTGAAAAACAAGTTTCTGTTATTTGTAGGTTATCTAGTTTATCGTATTTTGTTATAGCAGCCCAGACAGACTGAGACAACTACCTAAATGTTATTTTTTTCAATTTGATTTTTAAAAGCTTATTGTATCAGTTGACATTTCTAGGGTATTTACATAACTAATGGCACAGATCATTTATTTTCATCAAGATTTATGAATGATTATAACTGTTTTGCATGGACTAGTAAAAGTATACTTCTGTGGCAAGAAAAAAGAGACTTACAATTCTCCTATGAAGGTTAACTGCAAAAGTGATGGCTTTCATATGCTTATTCCAACATAAGAACCACTTTTTAAAAGTCATTAAATCTAAAATGTATTATCTTTAAAGGTATATGGAGAAAGATGATATGATATAAGTGAAAATCATATTTATAAGTAAAGTTTTACAACTAAGCTTTTAAAGTCATAATGGACACAAATTATTTCTAGTGAAATTCAGTGTAAATGAAATTTATGTTTCCCCAGGCTTTAAGCCAGGGAATGAATCTCCACAATCACTAATATCTTACCTGTTTCTGGTCTCTGAGCAGTCTTTTGATTACTGTTTCATATTCAGGTTCTCCCTCATGCAGAAGGAGAATGCGCTACTTCTTCATCAAGTGCACTGTCTGGAAGACCAAATGGTATTCAATGTTTTCTCTGTTGTCTGGGGCTGGGTTTAACTCCACATATATTTCATTAAATATTGTACCTATTACATGTCAGACTCAATGTTAGGTGCTGGGGATAGAGTAGTGAATAAGACAGACATAATCACTGCCTTTGTGGTCCTTGCTGGGGTCCTAGTTGGCAGCTGAACTCATCTGTGAGATAACTGGGAGATCCTGGCAGTTCCACATGGCCCTGTTGCCATTGTGCCTGCCCAAGTATACTCACATTTGCAGTGGGTACACAGCTTAGGTTTTTACTCTGGGCCTCTTACTCTTACATAATTTGCTGAGCTAGTAAATAATATATTTTCAATAAAGTATACTTTGGAACTGGCTTCTGATTTAGCACAGTAATATCAAACTCAAGTTTTGCTAATGGGAAATGTAACCTTTACACCTTGCAGAGCAGACAGTAATCTATGTAGTAAACATAAGGTGTATTTTGCAGTCATTCAGCACTATGTCCACCCTGTGAGTTTGCTGAAAGGCAGATTCTCAGACCCCACTTCAGACCTGCTGGATTAGAATCTCTGATGATAAGAACAGAATCTTTTTTTTTTTTTTTTTTTTGAGACAGATCTCACTCCATCGCCCAGGCTGGAGTGCAGTGGTGCAATCTAGGCTCACTGCAACCTCCGTCTCTCAGGTTCAAGTGATTCTCGTGCCTCAGCCTCCCAAGTAGCTGGGATTATGGGTACGTGTCACCACACCTGCTAATTTTTGTATTTTTAATAGAGACAGGGTTTCACCATGTTGGCCAGGCTAGTCTCAAACTCCTGACCTCAGGTGATCCACCACTTCAGCCTCCCAAAGTGCTGGGATTACAGGCATGAGCCACCATGCCCAGCTCAGAATCTATGTTTTAAAAACAAACTACAAGTAAGCTTTATGCGCGTATGTAAGGTAAAAATATGTTTCACTTAAAGTCTATATTTCTTAAACTTTCAATTAATTTAACCTTCATGAATTCCATGTAATTTTAATATATGGGATACGCTACCCTGGAATTTGGCATCAAGGCTGCCAAGACATGTCTGAGACTAGCCCTGGGATTCAGCTAATGACTTCACAGGAATGAACTTTCTCAATTTCTCTCATCACCATCTGCTACTCCTCTCCTCATGCTAATGGAAACTATTGTTTCCTGATGACACACTATCCTTTCAGCTTGGTATTTTTATATTTTCTGTTTCTTCTGTTACTCCTCTTTTTGTGTGTGAAATATTTCACCACACTCTGCGTAACATTTTTCAAGTGTAAAATTTTTCTAATATCTGTGGAAAAAATTTTTGTATTATTGCACTTTCCCAATATTGCTATGAATTCATAATGACACTTGTCAAGTTGTACTATAATAATGATAATAGTTTGAATTTCTGTCTCTCCTTGTAAATAAGGAGTTTTCCCAGGACATGATTTGGATTCTGTTCCTCTTTGTATGCCCCATAGCGTTCAGTGAATTGCATGGAATGAATGACTGTCATTCTACATGTGCACCTCAATTCAGCATTGGGGACATTGTCCGCAAGAGCACAATTTCAACTTCTCTTGCTTCATTCAGGAAAAAAGATCCCAGATATGTGATGTGTCATTGTGAAATGATTGAAATGATTTCTTCACTCTCCCATTGATGGATTAGTTAATGGTTTTCTTTGACTAATGGAGAATTTTCTTTCTTTTTTTTTTTTTTTTTTTTTTAGACAGAGTTTTGCTCTGTCGTCCAGGCTGGAGTGCAGTGTCTCGGCTCACTGCAAGCTCCACCTCCCGGGTTCACGCCATTCTCCTGCCTCAGCCTCCCGAGTAGCTGGGACTACAGGCTCCCGCCACCGCGCCCAGCTAGTTTTTTGTATTTTTAGTAGAGACGGGGTTTCACCATGTTAGCCAGGGTGGTTTCGATCTCCTGAACTTGTGATCCACCTGTCTCGGCCTCCCAAAGTGCTAGGATTACAGACGTGAGCCACTGTGCCCGGCCCGACTAATGGAGAATTCTTTTGCCCCATCAATAAGCTCTTCAAAGTCAATGTAGAGCACAGGAAGGGAAAGTCACTTCTTACACATTTCTGTGACTCATGCTTTTATTTCAGGCCTCTACTTGTAAGACTGACACTTGTGCCTATAACATGCTGTCCTCACACTTTAAGGAAAGCTGGAGGAGCAAAACACGTTGGCCATCTTCCAAGACATTATAAAACATACCAAGAAATCCCCAAACTTCCAGTGAATGATACTTTATAGATACTCAACTTAAAATAAAAGGTTAATGTTGCTGTTTGTGATCAATCAGTTAAATATGTGACAAAAACTAAAAAGAAAAAAATGCAGATGAAACATTGCAATTTATAGCTGGAAAACATGTCTGACCTTGTGAGACATAAAATGTCTCAATAGCATGTAACTTCTATTTTTTACCTGTATATAGTGAATGATTTCAGAATCTCCCTAATGAGTGATCTCATGGAAAGCCTCTCCAAAGTTCTACCAATTTTATATTATTTCTATGTTGAGGCTATAGGACATTGAGATAAATTCTATATAATATATTAGAAAGTACATGAGATTTTCAGTTGGATGCCCCTTGCTTATAACTTAAAAAAAAATTTTTTTGGCCAGTTTCATGCTATGTAACTTAAATTATCTTAAGCTCCATTTTCTTGGCTATAAACCTGGGACAAATTATAGAGCTCTTTTTATAAGAATATTGTGTGAATTAAATAATACGATATACATAAACATGTCAGGGTTACTCAGCTACCTGACATTTGTGAGGAAATCTTAAGGTTGGTTGATCTTCGAGCTGCAGTGGGAAGAAACCATCTTTTGGACTCAGATCTAAGAAAGGGATGGAATCCAATGGCCTTGGGCATTATCTGAAGAGTTCCATTGCTGTGCTGAATTTTCTTACAAATTTGGTTATCATTTAGCATGCCTTTACTTCTCAAGTAGAACAAATTGTTCAAAGTTAAAATGTCGAACTTCTTGCAGCTGACCATTAGCTGCAAATGATTTGCAAGAAAGACTGCATGCTGAACAAATGGGCATTTTCCAGAAAACTGAAATTGGCAATTGGAAGAAGTCTTGCATCTGACTATAATTAAGGCCTTCTTTGTTTCAAAACTGGCTCTCACAATCACAGGAATGTGAAGTGTGTCCCTTAAAATAGTTTACGATTTTAAAAAGCTAGATTCAAATTCAGCTATGTCCTTTTAGTAACTGATAAATGGTCGCACTTCCCCATCAAGTTTATTATTCATTTTTATGGCTTAATTAACTTACATCTTGATTAAATACTTTTAGCTTAGTATAATTTACAATCCACTTATTCAGAATACAGAATTAGATTAAAAGTGCTATTACGTTTCACTTAAAGCCTGTCTTTCTTAATCCTTCCGTTAATTTAATCTTCATGAATTTCATTTCGTTTGGATATTTGTCCCTACTCAAATCTGATGTTGAATTGTAATCCCCAGTACTGGAGGTGGGGCCTGATGGGGGATGTTTGGATCATGGGGTGGATCTGTCATGGCTTGGTACTGTCTTTCATGATAGTTCTCCTGAGATCTGGTCATTTAAAAGTGTGTGGCACCTCCCTCCCCTACTCTCTCTCTCTGATTCCCACTTTCACCATGTGATGTGCCTGCTCCTCCATTGCTTTTCACCATGATTGGAATCTCCCTAAGGCCTCCCCAGAACCGGATGCCACGATGTCTCCTGTACAGCCTGCAGAACCATGAGCCAATTAAACCTCTTTTTTATTTTAATAAATTATGCAGTCTTAGGTTTTTTTAATAGCAATGCAAGAATGGCCTAATACATTCATGTATTAAAAAAGATAATAGCATTTCACAGAGGCTGTGTGTTCATGCCCTTGACAATCTTATAAATTCCAAAAAAGACAGGTTTACCTATTGATGGATTTAAATGACCTTCTTTCCTTTATCAACACTCTCCCTCAAATGGTGGCAACTATATTATGTTTTCTTTCATCTTGTTAGGATCAGCATTTCCTCCTTTTCCATATTTGCATTTCTCTCCATTTTTGAATGATAAAATTAATTACATTTTAAATAGTTAAGCAGTTCTTATGTTAAAAAAGGAAGGCTACTTCCCTTTTTTTAAATCTTCCACAGCTGTCTACATTTCTTCTTTATAATGACTTGTTCAGAAAAGACAAGGGAAGAGGGAAAACCAGGACCCTCGCAGGAGGAATTAGATACGGAAGAACAGCTCAGTAAGTCCGAGATCATAAATGGATTAGCACCTCTCTTAGGCATACCTAACACTGGGGCAAAAGATTTACTTCAGGGAAAAAATTTATTTCTGATTTATATCAGAAAGAAGTGATTGATTCATTTTATGTTAAAAGAGTTTGAGAAGACCTGAATAATCTACAGTGCATCATGGGTATTATAAATTTATGTACAGGTTATAAAACTATAAATAGGATGAGCAAAACCCTTAAGATGTTACTAAGATATGACTGAGGGTACCCAACTAATATTTGCGGCCTAAATTCAGGTTGGATGTCAGACTGCATTAAAGGTGGTCTACACAATGTTAGAGGTAATTCTCTGACAGTGACTGGTTACATAACATTACTGTTAGCTTTCTGGGCTGCATATCAAAAGGCAAACATCTAGCATACCTACTCATAAGCTGTTTATTCTAATTTCTGTTTGACAAATTAAATAAATCACACTCCAAATTTATTGAAATGTTTGTTGAAACATTTCCTTCTAGAATTGTTCTTGAGGATTTGTGATTGTTAAGAATTATGTCTACAATAGCCTCAAGTGACTAGATTAAAGACAATAGTGTAGTGTAACAGCTTTCTGAGTTAGATTAGATGTGGTAAGCATGTCATATTCTTATATCATTGGTGTGCAGTAAATTCTTTTTAGAAGAACTCATTTATGTAATAGCCATAAATTTTAACATGCTCTGGAGGTGGATAAAAATGAATAAATTCCTATATTTGGGTAGTTAAAATTTTTCAAAACACTGTTACAAAAATAGTTTTTCCACTTTAAAAAATTAGGTCTCTTTTAAATAGATCAGAAATGTTACTATGGCCTAAAAAAAATGTTAAGCCTTTGACATAATTTTTTATGGATGTACATTGTGTCATGTTTAAGATGTTAAAAAAAATTCAGTAGGAATTACTCATGTGAAGATGCTATGATGTAATTTCTTTTATATTTGTATACTAACTACTTTCAAAATGGACATGAGTTGATTTACAGTAAAAGACACATGTACAGTAAAAGACACATATACAAGAAAAGGAGACAGCAACTGTATTTTGAGGGTAGAATTAGTGTTTCTGATATTGGCGGGGGGGGGGTTGGGGAATAGGTCTGAGCTTCATGGCAACCAAAGCAAAAAAGATATATGGTAGGTCTTATAATTAATTTTCAAATAACAAGAGAAATAATCTTTGAAATAATTTTTTCCTCATTCTATATCCTAAAATATATATATCGCATAAGATCTTATACAGGAGACATGCAGCGTACTAGTTACATCTCTAAAAGAAATTCAGTAGCAAATGTACACTTTTTTATGTTATTATAATCAAACTCAGCAGAAATTTTTCTACAAAGGGTTAAACTAATGGCTTTTTAGTGCAACTTAATTCAAGGACAGGACTCAGAAAATGTAGACAAGCACATAGCGAGATGTCCTATCAGACAATCTCTCCATAAGTGTAACTTCTCTCAGCTGGTCTTATGATGACAGCCAGAGAAGAAAGGGCAAGACCATGCTATTGAGGGGCTTAAGACAGCACCTAAACTGGTGCTGTCTCTGGTGCTGAGAGGAGATCCTCTCCCACACCCACCTCTTTAGGGATCACTGCAATGGCTCCTTAACTGGCCTCCTTATACTCTCATCTGCATCAGTCCATTTTCCACATGACTATGAGTGCCTCAGATCCAAGTTGGATGGATTTTCATATCCTGCTTAACATCGCTTAATGATCTTCCCTAGACTCCATAGTCAAAGGAGCCCTTTATGGCTCTCCCTTTCTCTCCAGTAGCACATCTCACCACTCCTCCTTACCTATCCCTTGAAGTCAGGGCTCCAGCTACACAAAGTACTTTGTAGTTCCTAGAGAGGTGCATGCTATTCATTGCCTCCACACGTAAACTTCTTCTGCCTGGAAATACCTTTTTTTATTGGTTTCCTTGGCAGAGCCCTCCTCTTCTTTATTCCTACAAAGATGCACACGCTTCTGGAAGATGTCTGAAAGCTCTTCCACTTTTTTTCTATACAAGCACATAACCCTCTGTATCTACTTATATCATAATTGTAGCACATTATGTCTAACTGTAGTCAGTTAGACATTATCACACAAATCGGACTACTTGAGTCATTGCTTTGCTAACCAATATCCCAAGCTAGAATATCAACTGTCTGGATATGGACTCTTTATCTTCCCTCTGTACAGCCAGGCCCAATCAACACCCGGCACAGTATGTGCTTAGTGTGTGTTTGAGAATTTAACTAATCTTTATTGCCTGAATTCCTACGAGAGTGCTAAGACAGTTTCTGTCACGTAACACATGCTCAAAAACTAAAACGCTAGTTGCAAGAATGGAGATTGTTGATTGAATGAGTGAAAGGATGCTACAGAAGTAAGTCTGATATTTTGATGTGAAAGTGGAAGATTCTAACCTAGTTTCATGATAGGAGAGCTAATTAGTGAGCAGGCAAGGCCCCCAGATTCCTTAAAAACCTGAGTGTTCAGTTGAAACGCCAGAGGGGATTACAATCTGCAGAGCAAAAAAGTTATAAGCACCTCATGCACAAAAGATCCCTGTCCTTACCCCTGCAGAATGACTTGTTTTTAGCAGTACTGATACATGTGATATTCATAAACAGATCTCTGAGCCCGATGTTTAAGAACAATAAAATTCAGCATATGTTTGGTTTTGACACAGCACTTCTAAAATCAGGTTTTGCTGTGTTTCTTGTCCATTTAGAAATGAATGACTGACATGTGTTTGACTGCAGAAAAAATGTAGTTTGTCAAGACTAGGGCTTCTTACACAAAGGAAGCTGCTTTCTGAGATGTGTCCACAACACCAGAATATCATGTTTCTATTTGGCATTCTTGGGGGAAAGCCAGAGCAATCTGGAACTTGTGCTGTACCATTATTTAAATGCCACTTATTAAATTTCACATTGACTCAACTTCCCAGGTCTTAAAAATCAAGTTTATAAAATTTGCAAACAATGAAATTAGATATTATATAAGAAATGACATTTTAAATCGAAAAACCATCTGCCCGGCCCAATGTTATATTAATAATAATGTTATTATTTAACTAATTTTGGAAATACCTAGGATATACATGTAGATGACTATGTGGGTGGGAAATTGAAAAAATTTACTTTTATTTTAATGTTTTTGTGCTTTATGAAAAATACAAAAATACAAGCTGATGTACATGTTACAAATATATATGTAAGTATATTAATTGTAAGGTTAAATGTGGTCATTTCTACTTATAAAAAGTGTCATCATTTATTAATATAAATTTATTGGAAAATAATATAGAACTAGAAGATAAATCAGTTTAATTGGGAAAATCAGGCATCAAATACTAAAACCAAGATTTACTGAAATACCTTTTTGTTTTTTAAAAAAAAAACTCCATAATTTGCATTCTTTACTTTTACAATTTGACCATATGGAAGAAATCCAGGATTAATTGCTTGTTACAACGATGACATAAAGGACATTTAATAATTTTCTGTGTGAGTGTGCATTTTTCATAATAACAGTTTCTTTGTTGGAAGCATGACAGATGACTGGCTAATGGCTGGTGGGAGAGAAGAGAATGTTCAAAGTAATGCCACCTAGGGAAAGAAGCATGGCAGACAGAGTTCACCAGAAGAAAGACATGATGTAAGATTTAAATTCCAAAAGATTTTTATTGTTTTTGAATCATTTGTTACTTTCTTGTGTTGCCACACAAAATATCCATGGTTATGTGAAATAGTTCCACAAATGTCTTATTCATATTTAAAGATGAAAATTATTTATTTTTGGAGCCTAGACAGATTATATCCTTTTTCTGTTATTTTTACCATGATTTGTAGGATAATTTTATGAAATTTATTTCATTTTCTTTTTATTAGCCAATTGTAAGGTGGGAGGAAGCTCTTTTTTTTTTTTTTTTTTTGATACAGAGTCTCCCTCTGTCGCCCAGGCTGGAGTGCAGTGGCGCGAACTCGGCTCACTGCAAGCTCCGCCTCCTGGGTTCACGCCATTCTCCTGACTCAGCCTCCCTAGTAGCTGGGACTACAGGCGCCCGCCACCGGGCCCAGCTAATTTTTTTGTATTTTTAGTAGAGATGGAGTTTCACCGTGTTAGCCAGGATGGTCTCTATCTCCTGACCTCGTGATCTGTCTGCCTCGGCCTCCTAAAGTGCTGGGATTACAGGCCTGAGCCACTGCGCCCAGCCGGTGGGGGAAAGTTCTAATTGTGAGACACTGCAGATGATGTATTTAAATGTAGGCATATATTAAAGTGATGTTACAGTGGTATGACTTTTTTAATTTGGCAAGCTCAGATTTCACTTAAGTTACATTCTTGGTGATATGGTATAGGGCAGGCAGCAGTTCAGAGCACACATCAGAGTGAAGCTGCCTTGGGTGTATGCCTAGCACTATCTGTTATAGTCTGTAAAATCTTGGACAATAAACTTAGTCTTTCTGGGTCTCAAATTCATTGATAACATTAGGATGATGTCAGTCATTTCTAAATTTACAGGGCTGTTATGAAACTAGATGTATTAATGTATTAAAAGCAGCTAGAATACTGTATGGCTCATAGTAAGTGCTATATTGCTAACTATTTTTATGATTAAATGTTAGAACTGACCTCACCTGTGCAAAGACCATTCTGGTACCTTCAGACAATTTCAGGGTGGGAAAACATCCACAACTCCTCATGCTCCTGCTAAACGATGATTACACAATTTCTAAGTACTGCCATGAAATAATAAGTCACCAGTGTAGATTTAGGTCTAGGGAATAAGAAGAGGTATACTTAACAGGAAAAGAGAGAGAAGGGAAAATGAATAAAGAAAATTCATGTGACTCTTGGAAAGAAATTAAAGATTCATTCAAGCAACTTAAAAGAGTGACAGAGAATGAAAAATTAGAAAATAAACTTAATCAGAGCTGAATTATTCATTTCTCCTTTAGTGAGAGGGACTTGTGGGTGAAGAAGGTGGCCATAGACATGGAATGTACCCCTTTTTTCTGTTAGTCAACGGATCTTTTCTAGGAAGGCTGCAGCACATGGAGAAAGACTCTATGGCATTGGGGGGAATGATGGTGAAACTTTGATTTCCTCTGCTGGAGGGTTTCTATAGATCATCAACAGGGTGGAGAGGTAGAGGAATGTCAAAGGACAGTTTCCCAGAATCTTGTATGTCTGTCCTAACTTGCCTTGTAGAAAGCCAAGCCCAAATGCTATAACTCCTTCTAAATAATTGCAGATTGGCTTCATTTTAGAATAAAAATCTGACATTATAAAAGCAGGGAACCAGATAAGCACCTAATTTTACAAGGTGAATGAATAATAAACTAGTTGTGCTGTTTTGTTGAAGCTTGGCTGAGCTAGATAATCTTTATTTCTATGGCTACCAGGGAGCATGAACAGATTTATCTCATTGATTTTCTTGTATTGTGTGCATAATTACAAACCATAAATGCAAACACTCTCTGAGTGGGCTCAGCCCCAAGAGCCCTTAACCATGGTGGAGAACAGTACCAGATTATTTCTCTGGGAACATATTAAGGACCTAGTCTTCAAAAATCAGGAACCACTATTGGTGGTTAAAGTCAGGCTCTGATGTGAAAAAACAGCTTAATTAGTAAATCCAAATAGAAGTCACCAGGTTTTTAAAAAGGAAATTTAATTCTATTCCAATTCACTTCAGATTTTTGAAGAAAGGCAGTTGATGAGTTTATCAACTAAACTACAGTGTCTCAGAGGTGGTACTGGTTCTAGAGTTACTTTTTATAAACACTGTAGACATTGACCTTCATTTGTCTACACTCATGTCTTTCTTTTCTCTGTCCCTCCAATTCGTCATGCTTTGTTGCAGAAACTAAGGTTTCCTTTAGGTAACTGCAAACTAACAGGAAGGCCAAGTGAAAAGCCATTTCCTCCCCGAAGTAAATACCCATGTCTCATGCCATTTCAGGCATTAATTCTATCCCTCAGTTTTTATGCAGTTATTTGACATTTGATAAATAATCCACACCAATAGAATAGTGCCTGACAATAGATTATGTTTCATCTTGTTGCCAATACAGGTCATCTGGAGATGCAAGGTCTTAACCCAAAGAAATAATTCTAAACGGTATATTTTTCATCCTATAGTAAGCTAGCAGAAAGAAAAGACTTAATGCAGGCATGCACTTATGATTCATTGAGTTATTCTTCTAAGTAGTTATCAACTTATCTTGGGAAGAGTCTGTACTTTGCTGGACAGCTGGTACCAGCCAGTATATGAGGTAACTACATAATTATATAATTATATAAAATGGATGTTTTTGAGAGTAAAAGAAAGATATTAATAATTATGTTGGACTGCTGGGTGCGGTGGCTGACGCCTGTAATTCCAGCACTTTGCGGGGCCAAGGCGGGTAGATCACAAGGTCAGGAGCTCCATACCACCCTGGCTAACACGGTGAAACCTAGTCTCTACTAAAAATACAACAAATTAGCCAGTCATGGTGGCACGTGCCTGTAGTCCCAGCTACTCGGGAGGCTGAGGCAGGAGAATTGCTTGAACCCGGGAGGCAGAGGTTGCAGTGAGCCAAGATTGAGCCACTGCATTCCAGCCTGGGCGACAGAGAAAGACTCCGTCTCAACAAAATAAATAAAAATAAAAAATAAAAAATAATAATCATGTTGGACAACAGATGTAAACCAGGACTGTCCAAGGCAAACAAATGAAATATATGTTCACTTTCTGCCCAGATGGCAGCTAGGTATTCTTATTCTGTCACTATGAATTCCTTTTCTATATTATAATTTATGGCTTAAAGAATAAAAGGTTACTGCTATATTTATTTATTATGTCTCTGGGATAGAAGCTATATTCATAGAGCATATTGTGTCAAATAATTTATGATATTTTTAGAAGACCCTGTACTTCTAAACTGGGCTTACGTTTTTCTGCTTCAACACTTTTATAATTTTATTTTACTACAAATATATGTATACACACACACTTGATTTTACGCAGTTCAGCAGCGAGAACTGGGCCTTTGGAGTCTGAAGAATCCTTGTTCAAATCTTTATTATCACTATCTGGCTATGTAACTTTGGATATATGACAGTACTGAATATTTTTTAGGCTCTCTTTCTTGTAAAGCAGTGGTAAAATACCTACTGTGTTATGAGGATTAGTTCAGAGCTGAAAACGTATGGTCTTCCATAGTAACTGTTATAGCCGATAGAGAGAGAGAGAGATAGATAGATAGTAGTTTTAATTAAGATAAAATTGTATTAGATTTAAAAATAAGTTCTATCGAAAAAGCAACCACTGCATGTTCTCACTTATAAGTGGGAGCTGAATAATGAGAACACATGGACACAGGGAAGGGAACAACACACACTGGGGCCTACTGGGGTGGGGGTGCAGGGAAGGAGAGCATCAGGAAAAATAGCTAACGGATGCTGGGCTTAATACCTAGGTGATGGGTTGATTTGTGCAGCAAATCACCATGGCACGTGTTTAACTATGTTAACATCCTGCACATGTACTCCGGAACTAAAATAAAATAAAATAAGTTCTAGGTTTCAATTATTTATAGCTTTAATAACTTCACTTTGATAGTGCCAATGTGGAAAGACATGGAGCAAGCTATATTCTTCAGATGTGTAAACCGGGAGAAGCTCCCCAACATGCTAAAAATGGCAGCAAATTTGAAACAGTAGTTTTTAAGTAAGTCACACTGGCTTGACAGATGGCTTAGGCATTGGCCATGTTTAGGTTTAAACAATCCAATTTCAACCTGGCGGAATTGAAAATATAATAATAGAGCTGGCTGAGAAAATACAACATCCTCATTACATCGTGAAAAACAACCCCTTTAATTATAAAATAGATCCTTACTATTTCCTTTGAAAAAGGACAAAAAGAAGTAGAGTAGAGAACAACTAATTGGATTTTTGCACATGCCTTTGTTTATAATGTGAACAGTCGTCAAGTGGTTTCACAATTTTGCTCATGCAGAGCATTAAACGTGTTTCTTAAGTAAACTGGGGCAGCTGGGAAGGGAACTGCTACGTACATTTATACTTAAAGCTGGAAAACACATGATGTTCAAAATATAGTGAAGTGTAATTTTTCTGCCTAGCTTTGAAAAGTTTTGGGACTAACACATGAAAAATTATGTTGATTCTTTTTCTGCCTATGAATGTAGAGTAATAGTATTGCATTTGACCAATCTATATGATTTTAAAGAGGGAATTGATGATTTTATGTAACAGAGCATCCTATATACTGTGCTTACAAGATTCTCTTAGTGATTACAGATGTTTAGCATACTAGTGCAGTGGTCCTCAAACATTAGCATGCATCAGAATGATCTGTAAGGCAATGTATTGAAACTGTTTTTATTGAAATATATTGCTAGAGCCAGTAGATAATCACATACAAAATAATGAAGTTGTACCCTAACCTCAAATTATATACAAAAATTAACTCAAAATGGATTAGAGATTTAAGTATATGGGCTGAAACTAAAAAGCTATTATATTTAGAATAAACTAGTGACTGTGGTTTAGATAATAGTTTCATGGATATGACACCAAAAGCATAACCAGCAAAAGGCAGAATAGTTAACTTAAACAACAACAAAATTTAAACATTTGTATTTCAAAGGACACTATAAAGTGGAAAGACAGCCAACAGAATGAGAAAAGTTTTTGCAAATAATATATCTAAGGAACTTGTGGTAGAATAAATAACAATCATAATTCAATAATAAAAAGACATGTAACTCAATTAAAAATAGGAAAATGACTTGAATAGACATTTATCCAAAGAAGATACACAAATGGACAGTAATCATATGAATATTTGACATTATTACACATCAGGGAAATGCTCTTCAAAACCACAATGAGATATCGTTTGAAACCCACAAGGATGTTGAGAATCAAAAAGTCAGATAACAACAAGAATTGGCAGAAATATGGAGAAATTAGAACTCTGATACACTGATGGTGGAAAGTTTCTATGGAAACTACAGTGGTGCAGTTTCTATGGAAAACAGTTTCGCATTTCCTCAAAAGGTGAAACACAGAATTACCATATGATTCAGCAATTTCATGTTTAGATATATACCCAGGAGAAATAAAATATATGTCCACACAAAACTTGTACATAAATGCACATAGCAGCATTGCTCATGATAGCCAAAAAGTTGAAACAACCTAATCATCCCTCAATTGATGAATGGCTAAATAAAATGTGGTATATCCATATGATGGACTATTATTTAACAATTAAAAGAACTGAAGTACTGATTCATGCTGGAACATAGATGATCCTTGAAAATATTATGCTTAATGAAAAAAGTCAGTCACAAAAGACCACATATTGTATGGTTCCATTTATATTAACTGTCTAGAGTAGGCAAATCTCTAGAGTCAGAAAGTAGATTTGTGTTTGCTTAGGTATGGGTGGATCAAGAAATGAAGGTGTGATGGCTTAAGGCATGCAAAGTTCTTTTCAAGTAATAAAAACGTTCTAAAATTAACTGTAGTGGTGATTGTACAATTTTGTGAATATACTAAAAGTCATTGAATTTTACACTTCAAGTGGAAAAATTGTATGGCATATTAAGTACATCTCAAGAAAGCTGTTAAAAAAATATGCTGAGTGCTTGAGTTCACCTCTGTTGTCTCTGCATTGGTATATGTGAGAGGGAAATTGAGAATTCACATGTCTGGCAAATTCCCAGGTTGTTACCACAGATGCTGATCTAGAAACCATACTTTGAGAACCACTGTAGTGGTGCTTTACAGCCTTGCCTGATTATTAGAATCACTGAGGAGCCTGGAAAAAATCTGGATTCCTAGGACTACGACAGTCTCTCTGGGGTGAGGCCCACGTAACTTTCTAAAGCTCTCCAGGTGATTCAAACTAATGTTCAGTAAAGTTTGGAACCTCTGACAAATAGGTTAACACTAATAGTTGTGGGAGGGGACAAGAGCCCTACTTACAAGTAGATGCTTTATACCTCTCAATATTCTAAGTAAGAGAATTAGCTTTAAGTGGAAGTTAAGAAAATAATTATCAATTCCAATACCATATTGACAAAAAAGTTGATCTTCCAATTCTCACGGCGAGCATCAAAATATCTCAAATGCATGAGAAGCAAGATTTCTCTGAAAAAAAAAAAGAGAAAAATATCAAATTCAAATGAAATCCAACACATTCTTTTTTTTTTTTTTTTGACAGAGTCTCGCTCTGTCACCCAGCCTGGAGTGCGGTGGTGCGATCTCTGCTCACTACAAGCTCCACCTCCCGGGTTCACACCATTCTCCTGCCTCAGCCTCCCAAGTAGCTGGGACTACAGGCGCCCACCACCACGCCCAGCTAATTTTTTTGTATTTTTAGTAGTATTTTTAGCGTTAGCCAGGATGGTCTCAATTTCCTGACCTCATGATCTGCCTGCCTCAGCCTCCCAAAGTGCTGGGATTACAGGCATGAGCCACCACGCCTGGCTGAAATCCAACATGTTCTTAAAGGTTCTCCATATTATGTTCATTGTATCTCAGGTAGTTTTTCATAAATATCTAAGATCCTACAGAGACTTTTTCTCCCTATGTAAGTACTCCTGCACCAGAACATTGTCTAATTCTGCTGATTTTTCCCCTCTTCTCATCATATAAACAAATATACACCTCCTTCATTCTCTAACAATGACAACAAGAAACAAAGCTGTTATTAAAAGTAAAGGGAAAAATCACAATTACTTTTGAACCAATCTAATACCATCATAGCCATTATCATAATTTCCCAGATGTTCAACCCAGGTAAGTAGCACAAACAAAGGTTAGTCACGGTGTACAGGCAGGGACTTACTTGGTCTGGAAGTGGTAAGCTGGAAAGCCAGCTCGAGCAGCAACAAAATTCAAGAACATGGGCATGAGGTAGGGTTTGGCACTCAAAGCTAGCATAAAGGAACGGTCATGAAATGACATTTTGACATGCAGACTTTGAGCAAAACTAGGGCATGAACACTGATCCATGGGAGATTCTGCCAGCCCTCTGCTCTGGTTTAAGAAGTATTTCTCTTGTGGGTTACCAGGAATAAGCAAGACTCAGCTCTGTAGTTGCAGATGAGTGCAGTAGGAGGTCAAGTGCTCTGGAGAGTCCCCTGGTTTCCCAGAGCCCCTCTTAGCCCCACCTGAACCTGAAGTTTGAGTAAAAATGAGCTGGATGATGAGTGAAGATTAGAAAGGAGGGCCAGGGTGAGAGTGTATATAGTGTGGTTTGGCAATAAAGGAAGAGGTATAGGCAGACATGAGTCAAGAGAAAACATAGTAGTTTATACCGGGGTGTCCAGTCTTTTGGCTTCCCTGGGCCACACTGGAAGAAGAATTGCCTTAGGCCACACATAAAATACACTAACACTAATGATAGCTGATGAGCTAAAATATATATATATATATATATATATATATATATAAATAATCTCATAGTGTTTTAAGAAAGTTTACGAATTTGTGTTGGGTCGCATGTGGCCTGTGGGCAGTGGTTTGGACAAGCTTGTTTTATGGGGACAAACAGAAGTCCAGTTGTCCTTAAGTTTAGAATTCAGAGGGGCAGTGGTCAGATACCCACACATGAACCTCCATTAGATAATGAAACAGAATTATCCTCAAGCAGTTTTCTTCTAGTCATTACATTTTATCCTAAATGATCTATCCTTATGCCAAGTTTATAACACTTACTGTTTATATGCCATGATTTAATTGCCAATTATACAGTGCTTTTTTCTGATTATTTCACATATTCTCCTTATCTCTTTAATTAATTTATAATCTAGCCAAGGATGGAAAAAGTTTTTCATATTTCTGCACAGAACTAATCTCAAGCCTGGCGCGGTGGCTCATGCCTGTAATCCCAGCACTTTGGGAGGCCGAGGCGGGCGGATCACGAGGTCAGGAGATCGAGACTATCCTGGCTATCACGGTGAAACCCCGTCTCTACTAAAAATACAAAAAATTAGCCAGGTGTGGCAGTGTGCGCCTGTAGTCCCAGCTACTCGGGAGGCCCAGGCAGGAGAATGGTGTGAACCCGGGAGGTGGAGCTTGCAGTGAGCCGAGATCATGCCACTCTGCATTCCAGTCTGGGCGACAGAGCAAGACTCTGTCTCAAACAAAAAAAAAAAAAAAAAAAAAAAGAACTAATCTCAAAACTGAGCATATGAGAATTAATTAAAATATTTTTTGAGCCTTCTCCTTCAGCCTCATGCAGACTATCCTCTAGTACTTTGTACTGCGACCTCCCTATCCCTCCTCTGGCTATATTTATTAAATAAGAGATGAGCACTTAAGCAGCTTAAGTAGGTGCTCTGTCTGGGGAATTGGAACAAAAACCAAGAGACAGCCAAAATTATGAATATATGTCAGGAATTGTAGCATGTAAAGTTGGGAGTATGGTATAGGCATACCTAGTAGGAAAAGGGAGAAACGGCTAAAGCCTATCTATAGAGAAAGAGAAGAGAGGTGATGAACTTCTAGTTTAATTAGTTTTGTTTACAGATGTCCCATAAGATTGAGTTAAATTATTGCCTTGGGTCCTTGAACTGCTTCTTTAGCCTTGAAATAGACCCTGCCTCCTCACCCTCTCATATCCCATCTTAAAATTTGTTATTAAAAGCTAAGTTGATTTGGAACTCTTTGGCACTTTTGCCATAGGAAATGAGAAAATGGGACTGGATTACCTGGATGTTGTTTGAGATCCCAGGAAGCCATAGCCCATAATCAGTTAATAGATAGCCAAAGGTGTGGATCTGAGTCACTTCTCAGACAACTCTATGAATATTTTGTCTCCATTCTACAATGAGGCTCATGAAATTTTCTCAAAGTGAATACATTCAAATTCCCTTTTATGGCATCAGTTGTAAGTGGAACATGGTGGGACTAATTGTTAAATCAACTCCTTTGGTGAAGTAAGAGCTGAGTCAGATCTTGGTCATGATTTGCGAACTTCACATCCTTTGTCTTCCCTCCAACAATTAAAATTTTTCCTTCCATATTTTTTCAAAATTGAAAGTTAATATATTATCTGGAACTTTGTTATTGTATGTGATTTTGAAATTTTAACCTTATATTCATTTATTAACTCTCCCAATTTGCCAGGAACTGAGGGGATTCCTGAATGTAGGCCCTCTCAGGGACCTAGGAAAGTCTCTGAGAATTCAGGACAGCTGGTAACCCCAGGACTGGAGTAGCTGTCATCCAGTCCAGCCTTTCCATTTTATAGATAGAGTAACTCACTGGTTCTAGCGCTTAAGCATCCATAGTAGAAAAGCCTGGGCTGATCTCAAGGCTCTCGATCTCTGGCTCACTGCTCCACGAATTCATTACGTTGTACTTCTTGAGGCTAGATATGGACACCTTTGCACCCACTCATCACAGCTCCTCCCTCTACCAAATGCTTCCATAATTATGCTCATTACATTGTTGTGGAATGGATGAAAGAAGAATCTTTAAGTAAATGCATTAAATGCTGTACTGTTAGTATGTATAAGCAGAATTTTCATTATAAAACACCAAATCTGCATATAAATGGTATATGTCCATTTGAAAGTTAAAAACAAAGAGATGTAACCAGTACCAGATCCATCTAGGTTTCTTGGGCCTGGACATCGTGTAGAAGAAATTTGAGGGAAATTCAGGGATTATATCACAAATTTAAATCTAGAATATTAGAAAAGTACAGTTTAGAGTTGTAAGAGTCCCAGTAAAGGTGAAGTATATAATACCCCTTTCAAATGGTTATCCAGTTTGTTCTTCAGTATTTCATTGGAAAGCTTACCTCACCAACTTCCAATGTAAAAATTCGATTTTGGGGTAATACATTGGGACATTTATTTTATAAACTGAATTTGTTTCTCTCCCTAAAGTTTCCATCCACTGACCCTTGAAGCAAAAGGTAATACATCTTATTTCTTCTCAATATAAGACTTTAAATAGCTAAAACCACTAATTTTCATATTATTCTCAATGTTTAACTTCATTAGTCTTTAATCCTAATTCAAGGAATATTATTTTATTTTCCTTTCCAATTCTTATTTTCATTTTTGAAACATATTCTAATGTGTACACAATACTTTTGAAATGTGCCCCTCATACCTCATTTCAGATTTACTCTGATCTTTCCCGATACGTATTTTTTTTTGTGAAATCTAAAACTAGATAGCTTTGTTTTGTAATCACACACATTGTCGATCTGTTGAGCTTACTATGAGGTGAAAACATTAAGAGTTTATTGGAAGGACAAGAATATTTATATAGACATGTCCCCTGCCTTTCTTTTCCTCCAGTTCTCCAAAGAAGATGATCTTTTCTTCTTATTCTTTTATAAGGAACATCTTGCTTTGTTAGACAGGCTCTTCTTGTTTTGTGATGGTGAATCAGAGAGCAGGCAGTGAGTGCCAGGGCCAGGTGGGAAGTAAGAGGAGGTTACAAAACTTGGGGACAGAAGGTGGCATTTTACAGAATATAGAGGATGAGAAGAATAAGTAGGTATTAATAGTCTTAGCAGTGGGAGTAGAGAAGTGTGTTTCAGGGAGTCAACAGTGGGAGTAGAGGAGCATGCTTTAGGGAGTGAAGGTTTGGTACTGAAGCAATTGTGTGAGTGAGAACAAGTGAGTGGGGGAGATAAATAAGTGGATCATAAGAAGTATTGCTGGGGAGAATTGTTTATGACATTTAAGAAATACTACTAAAGGACTTTGGTTATGTTGAAATTAATGGGGACTCTATTCTTGTGATTTGGATGTTACTCTAGTACTGACTCAGAACGGTGAAGGCTTAAAAGAATTGCCTATGTATTTGCTGGGCACAGTGGCTCACGCCTGTAATCCCAGCACTTTGGGAGGCCAAGGCAGGTGATCACCTGAGGTCAGGAGTTCAAGACCAGCCTGGCCAACATGGTGAAACCCCATTTCTACTAAAAATACAAAAATTAGCCAGGCATGGTGGCACATGCCTGTAATCCCAGCTACTCAGGAGACTGAGGCAGGAGAATCGCTTGAACCTGAGAGGCAGAGGTTGCAGTGAGTCAAGATCATGCCACTGCGCTCCAGCCTGGGCAACAGAGCAAGACTCTGTCTCAAAAAAAAAAAAAAAAAAAAAAAAGAATTGCTTCTTATGTATTTAAACAATACATGCTTTACAAAGCTATAAATACATATATTTGTATCTTACACAGAGAGGTTAGGTTACTTGCCCAAGCTTACACTGCCTCACTGTACTTTCAGAGCAACTCAGTGCATGAGAATATGAGATCCTGATAGTAGAGGAACTGTGCCCTGTGAATGATACTGGAGGGGTAATTCTGGGCCCATTTCTGAGCACAGGAGCTGACCTAGGAGGAAGCTGGGAGACCTCTGATGGGGCCTTCTTCTCTTACATCTTGGCTAGCCTTCTAATATGGGCTTTGTGTTAAGACAAACATGTTCACACATTCACTTTCTCTATCCTGAAAGATTCCTTCCTTCCTTCCTTCCTTCCTTCCTCTCTCTTTTTTTTTTTTTTTTTTTTTT
>NW_026652276.1:156119543-156347915 GCF_009828535.3 Hylobates moloch | reverse complement strand
ACAGAGTCTCACTCTGTCGCCCAGGCTGGAGTGCAATGGCATGATCTAGGCTCATTGCAAGCTCTGCCTCCCGGGTTCAAGTGATTCTCCTGCCTCAGCCTCCTGAGTAGCTGAGATTACAGGCACCCACCACCACACCCAGCTAATTTTTGTGTTTTTAGTAAAGACGGGGTTTCACCATGTTGGCCAGGCTGGTCTCGAACTCCTGACCTCAGGTGATCCACCTGCCTCAGCCTCCCAAAGTGCTGGGATTACAGGCATGAGCCACCACACCCAGACTCTCCTGTAGGATTTTGAGACTCTTAGTAAACATATGTTTTAAAAGATATGTAATGGAATAGAAAATATCCTGTCAAATATGATTATTTTAAGAAATTATTAATATTTGGAATCTTTTATCTGTGAAGACCATCTCTTTTCCTTTCTTCCTTTCACTTTTCAAAGCCTCTTGAAGTTGATGAGAATTCAAAGCTATGGTTTATACATAGAATAAGCATGAAATATGTTATATGTGAACAAGGTATAAAGAATGTGAAATAGGTATAAACATATGTGAAATAGGTATAAAGATGATATATACTACATGACATGTAAATTAGTAAAATGATGAGTACAGTGGTTTTCATCAAGTGCTTGAAGGCATTTCTCTGAAAGGAAGGGGGAAAATTGGCAAGCTGATTTTGTCTTGAAAAAGCTTTCTAAGAAGAAGGTGTACTCACAGAGATGCAAAGAGATTACAGAGGCACGTGAGCTATGTCTGACCTCACCTTCCATTACTGCCTAAGTTACTGACTCTTGGTTGACCAGTGGGTCATTATGGGAGAAGAAAAGCACTGACGAAAGGATCAGAGGTCATTCTTCTGTAATTTTGCTTGCGTGTTAAATTAATATCCAAACTGACTTTGCACAGGAACACAGTAGGGTCCGCTGAACTCTATGTTTATAAGTTCTTAATTTAGAACCCATATTTTGCAAAAGTCTTGTGGAGTAATTTTTTTTGCTGTTCCCTATATTTGTTACATTGGTTGTTTGTAAAGAAAAATTATTTTATCTAGTGAAAGTTTTTTTTTAAGGCCGGGCGCAGTGGCTCACGCCTATAATCCCAGCACTTTGGGAGGCCGAGGTGGGTGGATCACGAGGTCAGGATATCGAGACCATTTTGGTTAACATGGTGAAACCCCGTCTCTACTAAAAATACAAAAAATTAGCCGCGCGGTGGCAGGCGCCTGTAGTCCCAGCTACTCGGGAGGTTGAGGCAGAAGAATGGCGTGAACCCGGGAGGCGGAGCTTGCAGTGAGCCACGATTGCACCACTGCAGTCCAGCCTGGGCGAAAGAGCGAGACTCTGTCTCAAAAAAAAAAAAAAAAAAAAAAAAAAAAAAAAAAGTTCTTTTTAAATGAGTATTAGAAGACCTGAAAAAAGTGAGGTGTGGATGTGTGCGGGAAGTTCACTTTTTAAATGAAGAAAACAGAGAAAACAAAAATACTGTAATAGGGGCTATATTTATGGTGGTATTTGTTGTTGCTGTTATTTTTCAGAAGCAGAGGCTCATTCTCAGATTGGGAGAGATGGAAGGATTTTCCTTTTCTGATTTTGAGGTTGAATAAATAACCATGCAAATAAATAATACTGATAATAGCCAGGGATTTTGAGGGAATGAGGCAATTAAGGCTTCGGTAGTAGAGTTTCAAAAGGACTCAAGAAATAGATAATTACAAAGTTTTGCTGACAAAGGAACATCAAATTAGAGATTACTTGTCTGGCAGTCATTCATTCACTCATTTACTCACCTATTCAGCTCCTTTTAAAAGCCAGTCCTGGTCAAACCTTCCTTATTCTACCCAGGAAGAAATCAAGTTACCAAGAAGTCAACTACAAGCATGATATATATATATATACATTCAAAGTTTAAAAAACTGTGTCCATTTTTGACTCTTGTACAATTTTGAATTCAGTTATGTATTATTATCGCCTCAGATTTAAAGATGAAGAAATCAAAGTTCACAAGACTACTGAGTTGACTGAAATAATGCAGCTGCTAAGAAAAAAAGCGGAGATTAAACTAAGGATTGATGACACCATTCACTTCTTCATCATTTATTAACTTTTTATTGCGGGTTTACTACATGTCAAAGCACAGAACGTACAAAGATGAGTAAAATGCATTTCCCACCTTCAAGAAGCTAAAAGGAGTAAAGGACCTGTTAATAGAAAATATCACTTAGTGTGGTAAATTGTTCCACAGAGCTAGGCAGTGCTTTGGAGGACAAAGGATCAAGAGGCCAGGAAAGGATCCTCAGAAATGGAAGTGACAACTGCACCAAGAAGTGAAGGCTGAGCAAGAGATAACTAGTTTGCATGTGAGGGGAGGGATGTGGAGTATGTGTGAGTGGCTGTTGCACAGTGTTCAGGCAGAAGGGCTAGCACATGGAAAGCGCTGGAAGCAAGTGAGAACAAGGCCCAATTTGTGAGGGAGAGAGGGACTTGAGACAATTCAATATGGCTGGAGCATACAGTTGGAGGTGAGAGGAGTTAAAAGATATGGCTTAAGGTAATTAGAGTCCTTGAATTTTATTGAGACCCTTAACCCATGTTAGAAAGTTTTGACATTATTCTATATGCAGATGGTTAAAAATGGAAACATTTTAAACGGGGTGATATGATAAGAATATATTACTGAGATCTCTTGTGATGTGGCACTGAAAATTGATCATGTAACTGGTTATCGCAGAACCTAAGCTAGACCACAACATAGTTGTAGGAATCAGAAAATTGGAGAGATATAAAATAAAATTAGATTATCAAAATGGCATGACTGTAAGATTGATCTGATATGGAAAGCATAGGAGAATAATCAAGGATAACAGTTTTCTGACTGGGAGAGCCAAATATGTTCTGAATTTGTCTATATCTTCATTCCTATGTGTCCTCCTGATCCAAGCTACCTCCACCTATCTCTGGACTCCTGTAGGAATAGCTTCCTGTTTGGTCTCCTTATACCACTTTTCCTTCTGTTTAATCTTTTCACTTTAGCCAGAGTGACCTTTTAAAAACATCTGATCATACCAGTACCTCTTCATAACTCTTCAATGGGTTCCTTTTTTCCTTAATGTAAAGACCAAACTCTTTAAAAGGCTTGCAAGGTTAAGCACAGTATCTCTCCAGATGAAATACCAATTATCTTCTTCTCTCTCTCTCTCTCACTTAATATGCTTTAGCCAGAAAGACCCTCCTTCAATTGCTAAAATAGGCCAAAGGTTGTCCAACCTTAATCTAGTTCAACCTTAATCTAGTTCTAGCAGTGCAGTTTGGAAGGAAAATATGTCAATGGCGCTTGGCCTTTGAGTCTTCAATTCTTTCTAGTCTTCACTGAAATCTCTACCAAACTGATGTTTTCTTGCTTCGGGCTTTTGTGTAACACTCTTAAATTTTAGATTTTTAAACACTGTTGGCTTCCTGGTAAGAAGTGAGATGGCAGGACCTCAGACGATCTCATGCACTTCAGCAGTAGAGAAACTATTAAATTATATTCATCTAATTTAAAGACAAAGATCTAGGGTCTTTAATTTGCTCATCATATTTGAGAAGTTTCAAGATTCTTCAAATTATAGGGAAACTTCTTGCCACCATTAGTATAATCAAGCCATGAAATTTGTGAAAAACAAAAATTCAGTTTTGGTTATCCTCAAAATAGTTTCTGAAGTAATAAAAACATATTCTTCTCCAATCAATCACCTTTTTTTTCCCTCTTTTTACACTTACAAATGCTTCTTGCTCAGAGGTCTAGTTTTTCTTTTTTTAAGACCAAATCTCACTCTGTCTCCCAGGCTGGAGTGCAATGGTGCAATCTCAGCTCACTGCAAGCTCTGCCTCCATGGTTCACGCCATTCTCCTGCCTCAGCCTCCCGAGTAGCTGGGACTGCAAGTGCCCACCACCTTGCCTGGCTAATTTTTTGTATTTTTAGTACAGATGGGGTTTCACAGTGTTAGCCAGTATGGTCTCGATCTCCTGACCTCGTGATCTGCCCACCTTGGCCTCCCAAAGTGCTGGGATTACAGGCATGAGCCACCGCGCCCAGCCTCAGAGGTCTAGTTTTTCTATAAGAAGAATCAGTATGTACAACATTGGGTCCCACTAATCAGAAAAAGAATAAAAGTATAAATACATCAGGGTCCATATTTTGGCATTAGGTAAGGAGGTACAGTCATCCCACTATATACTCGGGGGATTGGTTCCAGGATCGCTGCATGTACCCAAGTTCTCCCATACTCAAGTTGGCTTCCTTATATAATCCTATTTTGACTAAATGGACATATCTGGTCAATTTGCATCCATGGAGTAATAGCCTTAATATTTATGTAAACTTTCACTAAATCCGAAAATAATAAATTGACATGTGAAGAAAAAGTCAAACATCCTTTTGTACCAGCAAAAAAATGTGGCTTGAAGAAAATAAAAATATTTTAAATTTTATGCTGTGTTTAAGATGGCAAATAGAAAATAATATTTTTAGAATAAAAATCCTTAAAAGGGAAAAAAATCATAGAAATAATCTTATTTGCCAATATTCCTTGGAAAACGTATTTGATAATCTGAGTTAGTAGTAAGTGTCCAGAAACATTTTATTTTTCATTAAATCTTGTTTTCCTTCATGTGCATTAATACTCCATGTACAGTATTAAATAGCATCTCCAGGCTCTGGTTATATATTTAGTCTGCTGATTTCAGAACCAAAAATTTAAAAAATATCTTCCCTTGGCATATTCTCCCTGAAGTTTATTGTTTCTTCTCTCTTCCACTTTCTTCATTTATATGTTTTTCCTTGGCTTGGCTTCCTGGCAAATTCCTTTTCCTTGCTTTTTGCCTCATCTTGCCTTATTTGAGGTAAAATAATTATCCTCATGGAGCAAAAGGTAAAATTGTATTTAGATGTAGGATTTGGACAAAAACCTACAATGAAAAATGACCTACCACATAATAATAGCAAAGGGTCATACAACACATTTATTTTCCATGAGGAGTGCTTTGTTATTCTATTTTTATCAGTTCAGTAATCTGTGATGATAAATAGGGTAATTATATTAAAATTACCACTCATTGGAAGTACTCTCTGCTCAACCTCACCACCTCCCTCCCTCACCCATTGCTTTTTTTCCAAAAGACTTGTGATGGGGTTTAGATTACTTAGAAGCACATTATTTAGCTTCAAGGATATAGATAGAAAATGATCGAGAATCCCTACCCCTCTTGAGTTTTAAAATGTCACACCTTCACTATATGAAGTGATATTGTTTAGACTCCTGTGTTATATTAGTGAGGAAAAAAAGAGAGAAACTTTCTGGGTAAACTACTGTGATGTGATAAGCATGAAGTTTCTACAAGTTCATCCTCCAAGGATCACAGGGTGAGGGTGGCATGGAGATATGTGAAGATGCTCATATAGGATTTATTCCCTCTGGACATACTCGTACCTTTGCCTTTGTGGCTAACACCCTTCCCCACACCCTCTTCCTGGGTTTTGGTTGGTAAATTAGTTCTTTTTTTAAAAGTAAATATTATTTAATTTTGAAATATTCTTTTTTTAAAATCTTTTATTTTTGGTTTGGGGTAATATGTGCAGGTTTGTTATATAGGTAAACTTGTGTCACAGGGGTTTGTTGTACAGATTATTTCACCACCCTGCTACTAGGCCTGGTACC
Source organism: Hylobates moloch (assembly GCF_009828535.3). Classification (NCBI taxonomy): domain Eukaryota; kingdom Metazoa; phylum Chordata; class Mammalia; order Primates; family Hylobatidae; genus Hylobates; species Hylobates moloch. The sequence goes on along the minus strand of NW_026652276.1, from coordinate 156,342,215 downwards.
CAATAGTTACTTTTTCTGCACTTCTCCCTCCTCCCACCATCCACCCTCAAGTAGGCCACAGTGTCTGTTGTTCTCTTCTTTGTGTTCATGTATTGTCATCATTTAGCTCCCACTTATGAGTGAGAACATGCAGTATTTGGTTTTCTGTTCCTGCATTAGTTTGCTAAGGGTAATGGCCTCCAGCTCCATTCATATTTCTGCAAAGGACATAATCTTGTTCTTTTTTATGGCTGCATAGTATTCCATGGTTTATATGTACCTCATTTTCTTCATCTAGTCTACCATTGATGGGCATTTAGGTTGATTCCATGTCTTTGCTGTTGTGAAGAGTGCTGCAATGAACATACAAGTGCATGTGTCTTTATGATATAACAACTTATATTCTTTTGGGTAGATAGTAAGGGATTGCTGGATCAAATGGTCGTTCTGTTTTCAGCTATTTGAGGAATTGCCACATTGCCTTCCAGAATGGCTGAACTAGGTAAATTCTTTCTTTATCTTCAAGAGTTCTATGGTTTGAATGTTCCCTCCAAAACTCATGTTGAAATTTAATTGCCATTGTAACAGTATTAGGTGATGGGACCTTTAAAAGGTGGTTAAGTCATGGGGGAATCTGTCCCCATGAATAGATTAATGCTGTTATCTTGAGAGTGAGTTTGTCATAAAAATGAGCTCTCTCCCATGCGTTCTCTTTCCATGTGATGTCCTCTGCCAGGTCCTAATGCAGCAAGAAGACCCTCACATGATGCTGCCAACTTAATATTGAACTTCCCAGCCTCCAGAAATGTAAAAAATAAATTTATTTTATTCATAAATTACCCCATCTGCTATAGCAGTGGAAAGTGGACTAAGACAGACAACTATATCAAAGACTTCAGAGATGACTTCCCTGACAACTTCCTTTCAATCTAAGTAGGCACCCCTATGGGGTGTATTTTATCGTTACTGTCATACCATGTTGTGCATACTTTATTACTGCTCTTACTCATTGCTTTTCTTGCCTGACTTCCGAGTTATTTGAGGATAGGGAGAATGTATTTCAAGCATTATGTCTTCAGGTACCTCAGACCCAATTTGTGCTTAAAAATTATGTTGACTGAATGATGAAGTATGTACTTATGAGGGAAGGCATAAAGAAAAGAAGCTGCACTTAAAAGCTATTTCTGAATTAGCTGACGAAAGAGTATTATTTGACATAATGGTACTAACAGGTATGTTTTTCATATGTGTTTATTTTTTAAAAAACAGTTGAAAATTGAGATGTTATGTAGATTATATTGCCTTTTTTGGGAAGGAGGTGTTAAGACAATGTAAGTGAAAGGAACAATAACTTTAAATTTTATAAAAACAAAGTCTAGGGATTAGTAACATGCCTCAATGCAGTATTGCTACAGTGCCTTTGGCTTTTGAAACCATCTTTCCGGCCATTTGATTCTAAGATACTTTAAATTCACGATCTCATGTGTAGCAGCGTTCTTTTTCAGAGTGCTTTATATACTTCCAATTGACCTCCACTGTCCTCAGTGCAGAAAAACTGAGGTCAGGGATACATAATGGTCCAATTCCAATGAGAGGGGTCATAATTTAGTCTGGAGAGCCTGATCCTGGTGTCTTTTCAGTGTTAGTGGTTGTGGGTATTACTGTGTTATGATAAAACACAGTAGTTGTGGGTGTAACTGTGTTATGATAAAAACAAGACTGTGGCACCACTGAATTAATTAGACAAGAGTATAACTAGAAAGGAAAGCTCTTCAGCTTTGTAACTGCTAATGGTAGAAAATGAAGTACAATAAATACACACCAAGCTTTGATGAGCTTTGCTTTTGATTAATTAGCAGATTTTAAAGTCTTCTATAATGTGACAGCTATTCTATTGATCCCCCTAATTAAGAATCATGAAAGTAAAAGGACTCTTCTTCACTTTGATGACTGATTCCACTTGAATCATCCAAACTGCTCCGATGGCTGTACTGAATAATATTGGCCATGTTGCATGTGCTATTCAATATGTGTATATACATTCATGTGAGGTATGCCTATTCAAATTTTTATTTTACTTTTATTTGGATATTAGGTAGAGACAAATAGGGTGAAATTACTGGGAAGGGGAAATTACTTTGAACTTACTTTAAATGCCCCATCAAATGCCATGCAAAGAGTAGATTTTAATTATTTATTACCATTGACAACCCATTTGACTTATCACATTTATTCACTGAATGCTTATTTCAGCATGAGGCACTATGAAAAAGACAGACACGTTGTATTAAAATTTGCAATAGCTGGGTATGTGATATTTCTCAAGCAAATCTATGCTGTAATAAGAGTTCACATAATTGTGTGTACTCTTTTAGCCTCAATACAAGACATAGAGAAATAATAAAAGAAAATATGGGGAGTCACAAATCAACCATGTGTGACAGTCAGGGCCTGTCTTTTCACAAAGGTAGCAACATCAGATGCTAGAAAAAAGTGATGAGAAATTATCTAGCTGGGAGAGTTCTCAACCAAACATGGGATCTGTTCTACATGAAGATAACTCTGGGCCTCAGCCTGCCGTGTGGTGTTGATTATCCTTAGGCAGGGACACCAGAAGTTCTGTAATTATTTCCATTTTGGAAAGTTGGAACTCAAGGTAGAAAAGGGTGTTCAAAGTGATGGGCAGCTACGAATGTCTGTGTCTTCCCATAAACCTCTGGATAACTTTCCTTCCTTCCTTCCTTCGTTCCTCCCTCCCTCCCTCCCTCCCCGCCTCCCTCCATGCCTCCATTGCTCCTTCACTCCCTTTACTCTATCTTTTGTTCTTTCTTTACTTCTCTCTTAATTATTTCTTTCCTTTCTCTGTCTTGTGCTCAGTCATATTAATTGGTGTCCTTGTGAAACCATATGAAAATGTTGCAATACAGAGAATGATAAAATGGCATAAGAGAGTATAATATTAAATGTAAGCATTTTAGAAATTGAGACATCTATGGATTGGTTTAAATTTTATAAAGGAAAAATTAAATGAAGTCTGATTACCCTTCTAGTGGTTAAATGTTTATTTTTCATAAAGTAAGTATTATCTTGGTGAAAGCAAATAAATTATTCATAGTGGTTGTTCTAATTCTTCTGAAAACGTCATGGACAATTCGTGTTTTGTATAACTGCAAATACCCCATTTGTTACTTTAAAGATCTAAGAAAATGTTGGCCTAGCAGTTCTGACAAGGCAGAGACTATTAACTCAATTTCTGTCTTATACCCACTTGAGAATAAGTAATATTTTACTCTTTTCAGTGAATAATATTTTCTCATATATATGTTTAAATGTATAAATGAAATGCCAGGCTGCTTCGAATCAGTGGCAAAGAAATTTTAGATATAGAATTTTTAAAAAGCTCTAACATCTGGTAAGTCGGTTGAAGGAAAAGATAAATTCCCCCTTTTTAAATAAAATATCACCAGTTTCTGTTTTTCATGTTTTCATGACAATATGGAATGTAATATAGTTTTCAATATAGTAGATTCTTAAAATTTTAGACAGAGAAAACATGGTAAACTATAAAAATATAAGACTTTTCCTTTCTTCTTTTTTGTTGCTCAAAAGTAAAAATATATCATTATCAAATTGGGGACAGGGCCCTGTTACTTATTAATTTGTATCCTGCTATGGGTAAGCTGTACAATTTTATAAAACTACATATCAGGAATAAAATATTGTATGCTATTCAATATAGTAGTAGGATACACTACTTTCAGTGTACAAAGCTAGAAATTTCTCAAGACTGTATATAATAATGTTTGGTACTGTTTAAATTATGAATAATGAAGAAGGAGTCAAGTTTTGTTAACAAAAAAAGCAACCAAGTCTCCTTTGAGAAATATTTTTTATTTATAAAAATTCACTTTCCTCTCTTCCTTTAACAATTACATCCATGGAAAGACTTCTGAACATTTTAAATATGGTTCTTTTGAATATTTATTTGAAACTACAATCTAAGCGAAGACAATGTACCCTAAATTATTGCTAATGACTTATTTCCCCTAGTTGGAGGGACTTTATTCAGAGAAACAGTAAATGGGTTTTGAAAATCACAGTCTATTTCCAAGTCAAGCAACTAAGCAGAACAAAGCTCAGAGATGAAACCGGCAGTCACCGAAACCCAGGGCACTGGCTCTGCCCAGGAGTGCCTGTTTCTTTATGCTCTAGGATTTCCTCCTTCTGCGGCCACACCCTGAGACCATTTTCCAGGGAGCCAGGATACACGTGTGAGCTCCACCTTTGACCCTATCCTGACTCTTTTCCTCTTCTTTCTCTCTCCTGCAATTGCTAGAGGGATTGTGCTTATGCCCTGATTTTTTCCCTCTCCTCCTCCTCCTCCTCCTCCTTCCTCTTTGCTGGGTCCTCTACTTTATCATGGCAAGCAGCCCAGGTCTTGGGGAGTAGGGAGTTTTGCCTCTCTTTGAGCTTCTGGACTTAGATTTCTGACAGCTGCCCTGCTACCACACCCCAGCACATATAAACTAGAGTTGTCCTTTCTCTTTTTAATCTTACCTCTGTGTGGTGAGGAGAAGGTAGCTGTTCTGCACTGCCTAAGTGTTAATTGACAGAGTAAATAGTTCTTGTTTCTGTTTTTTGTGTTTTCATGAAACACAGAAACTTTTGGAGGAGGGAACTTTATATGGATATGAATTTGGACAGCGTTTCTGAGCACCATCATCTTGTCCCAGAGCACAGTGTTTAATAATCCATAGCCTCTATGTTTTTATGGGGCCCATAGTTAGATATGTGGTTGACGCGGATGATTCTTCCTCTGATCTTTAGTCTATTAAACTTGACAACAGCCAGAATCAAGTTTCTGAACTTCAAAGCAATGATAAAAGAGAATAATTTGGGTTTACAACTCTTCTTTTTCCATAGGAGATTAATGTTAATATTTTTCCATATTGTGAGAATACGTAATAATATACCTGCTCAGTTAATTTCTAAGCAAGCCCCTCAAGAAAGATTTACTGTCTATCCTTGCTAGTGGAGGGCCAAGACATCTGAGGCACCATATTAAGCTGGGGGGCTCCTACTAATTTAGCTCATTGATGAGCTTTACTTTAGTGAAGGGATTCATCTCTGCCAGCTAGTGCTTTGCACATATGTAACAGGTTTTGGGAGTGGTTTGCATGGTGTACATGCAGGTCAGTCTCCAAATACCTGAATTTTGTGTTGCAAATACAATTCATGTTGTTTTAGAACTCTGAATGTAGGAAAGATAAGAGTGAAATTTGTCTAAGGCTGATCTCCTGCAAGCTGATCTCTTAGAAAGAACTGCTTCTTGCAAAGTACCATGGAAAGCAGTTACGACTTTACGTTTCTGGTACTAACAAGCCACTGAACTTGGAAGCCAGCTTCCCCATTATGCCAAGGCAGGGGCTAATGCATTCCTGATCAGAATCTTGGTATGATGAATCCTACCATGACCTTCCCATGCCTTGTAGCTGTAATTTTAAGGCTTGGACGCCTGATTATATAAAGGCCTAGTATTCAGCCCCACAGAGCTGGACACAAGATTCTGCCATGTCACATAAGTCTTAAAAATCCCTCAGCACCACACATCTGGGGGGCATCTGGCTTCCAGAGTCAGTTGTCTGATCCTGTGAGATGGCTGTGCATTGCCCCAGAATGTGATGGGGCGACGGTGATAGGGTTACCTGCTACTGATCCTGAATCCATAAGCTTTCTTTGGTGAACACTGCTCCAGAAGTCATATATATGCCCTGTTTGGCTGATTCCCTTCTTTGCACAGTGATATTCAGGTTGCTTTACCTCTTTGTTGTGTAAGATGTTGCTGAGATAAATTCAAATGGTGAATAGTTTCTTGAAAATGAAGCAATTTGTTCAGTTCTTTCTCCAAGTGGTTAAGTGCCATTGAACTCAACCTATATGATACAGAATGTACTGGGTTTGTCTTATGGTAATAACAGATCTTGCTTTTAATCTTGAGGGGAAAATATGACCTATTCCTTAATAATGATAATGAAAGATATATGTAGTAAGGGAAAATCTAAAAGGTATTATGAGAGTCACAGAGGGAAAAGAAATTACTTTTATTAGCAGTTTCTAATGAGGCTTTTTGATAGCTTTAAGGATGAATACAATTTATGTTCTTAAAGACCAACTAAATGTCCTTCTACCTTGGAGTGGGAAAGCAGAGGGAAATAAAGTAGAAAATGAGCTAGGCTGGAGTGGATGCTTATGGGACACATAGTAGAAAATTGATTTTGTAAGACAAGTGGCATCAAGACCATAGATTGCCTTGGATGACCAGCTAAATAACTTAAATTTCATTAGAATTAATCTCCAGGAAGATTAATCTGGCAGTGATATGTAAAACATTTTGGCTTAGGAAGATATGTTCCAAGGCTGACGCAATCCAGGTGAAAGGTAGCAACTTGTCAAACCTCTTGGTTTGAACAGAGGAAAGCACTAACAGGGATCTAAAAGAAAAGTACATGGAGGTATATGAAAGGCATTGTTTGACGTAGTGAAGGAAATATATGAGTAGGTTTTAACAGGACAGCATAATAGTGGCCATTATCAGAGTTAATTCTACAAGGAGTATGAATACACTGCATACTAACAGTGTGCCTTGGTGAGCTGTCCTGACTTTGTGCTTATACAACTTGAATTTATGGTATTGAAAATTTACATAAATAAATGGGTCAACAAACTTAGTTGGACCCTCCGTCCCAGCCCCAGTGCATAGGCACTCATTATAAAATGACATCTGGCTTCACAATTTTACTTATTATTATGAGTCTAGTTGCTTCCAAAAAGAATTTGATATACTTATGATTAAAGACAAACACATGATTAAAATCAAGGTAAAGGCTCAAACAAAGTCACTGTGATTCAGAACAAAGTTTCTCTCTGTGTTTTCAGGTATCCAAGACAAACATTGTTATGATAACTTACAGACTTGTTAAGAAATTGTTTGATAAATTTTTTTTCTGGTCCTTAGTGCTATGAGAAATATACTGCCCTTTAAAAAGGCATATTTGAACAAAAATGGACAGTACTGTCAATCTAAGTTTCTCTAGAATGTAAAATGGCTTTTCATGTAGTTACTTCACATAATAACCCTTAATGAAAATCAGGGAAGAAAAGTGAATTATAATTCTGCAAAGCCACTTCTGTGAGAAATTAGAGTAAATAGTTCATATATAAATTTTCTGGTGCTATGATTTGGTAAATGATTGAAGCTTAAGGATACTAGAAATGTTTGTCAAAATGTGATTCTCACTAGCATTGCTTATAATACATGATGAAAATAAGGACTTCAGTCCTATTGAATTTGAATCTCTGAAATCTCACATATACACATTTTCTTTTTCTTTCTTTTTTTTTTTTGAGACGGAGTCTTGCTCTATTGCCCAGGCTGGAGGGCAATGGTGCGATCTTGTCTTACTGCAACCTCCACCTCCCAGATTCAAGTGATTCTCCTGCCTCAGCCTCCCGAGTAGCTGGGATTACAGGGGCCCACCACCATGCCCAGCTAATTTTTTGTATTTTTAGTAGAGACAGGGTTTCATCATCTTGTCCAGGCTGGTCTCAAATTCCTGACCTCATGATCCACCTGCCTCAGACTCCGAAGGTGCTGGAATTACAGGTGTGAGCCACTGAGTGTGAGTGTGTGTGTGTATTTTGCATATTAACATTTAAGAGCTGCTGATCTTGAGAAATAATTGAACAGCTTGTCTCTTAATCTCTCTTGAATATGTATTCTCTTAACTGAGATTTTGACAGAAGCTATGAAATAGTGGGTCTATCAAAAGCTAACAAGTTTCTAAAATTCAGGTGCTTTCCACTGTTGACCAGAAGGAGATCTGTATACTTTGGGTGTCAGATATATAGCTGGCAAAGCTGGCCTGCTTTGTTTGCTTGCTCAAGTGCATGCCATCTTTCCACTACTGACCAGTGACCTCTGGGGTTTCTTACTATAACATCTCAAACTTCTCAGCTAGAGATGCTATGGAAATAAAAGAAATATGTCTTACCTTTAATTACTGTATTATTAAAATTTGGGAGCACACGAGGTTTCAAAGTGAAGAAGAAAGGAAACTTAACCTAAATTATTTCAAAGAAAAAGAGAGGCTTTACATTTGAAATGCTTATTTTCTTATGACAAATAATAGCAGTTGGTAACATGAGCAATGTCATGTACATATTACTGATAGATAATTCAGTCCTTTTCAAAAAATCTGTAGATAAGTTTGTTGATAATTATTAAATATTTAAAATATTTTTAAGTGAAATTTGCAAAGAAGGCTTTTTTTTTTCCTGTTAATTTTAGCCTCTTATTAAAGACTACTGCCCTACTTTCCTGCCCTGGGTAGCTCTAGCCAACCTGGCAGTATCTTTGCATGAAACCCAAAGAGAAAGCAGCCTGTGCCAGATTCCCTGCTGCCTGCATTCAAAAGTTATCAGCTTTCCAGAAGAATTAAGGGCATTGAAGTCCCCTCCTCTGAAAACCATGTTATGGCTGAGGTCAGCTTTAACTTGTTCCTGGCTGAGAGAGAACAAGAGGCTTTCATCACACCATCCTGGATTTTACAGACAGGAAATGTTTAGAAGTATTAGAGACTTGTATTTTCTGTTACAATTAGGCACAATATTTAGCTTTGCTTATTTCCTTGCCACTTTGGTTCAACTTGGTTTCTCATATGTCTAGACATTGCTCAAAATCACTATTTATTGTTTGAACAGAAATATCCTAATATGTCTCATAAAATTTAGCTTTGATTTGATCTGTCTAGAGATTCTGAATGTAAGGATGCCTTTCTGTTTCTTTGCAAAAATCATTATTTAAATGAGCACAGGGTTTAGGAAATCTGTATATAATTTCTGACTTGGTTAGAATCTCGCATGCGAGAAAACTGTGTTTTGTTTCCCTAGTAACACAAAGACAATATTTTAGTGGTCTAAAATAATTATTGATACTCCAATGAGCAATTAACTCTTTGGCATGAATAGTATCAGGCTCAATAAATGTTATAAAATAGTATTTTTCTTCCATGTATTACAATTCATCAGATACATCAACCTTCTTATTTTTACACATGTTGGTAGCAGTAGCATGTAAGATATTTTTTCTTTTTGTTTTTTTTGGAATGATATAGTATTTCTTTTATCTGAGAATGATGGGAGCTGTCATTTATTTTCTTGGATATTCATTCTAAAGCCCTCCCTGGTGCTCACATCTTTTCATGCTGAATACAGAGGTTTAAAGGCTGCACTGTCTCTGTTTTAAAGTTTAAATTTATGTTGTAGTCATATATAATTGATAATAAGTTTTTTGTAACATATAAAGAAAATAAACCTTAGATTAAACAGACCAGAAATACATAAATGTTAGAATCATTAAACAATTTTACAAGCCCAGTTCGACATAGAATATATTGAGTTTAATGCCGTGTAGCCTCCAGCAGGCATTAGGCACTTGGACCAGTGGGACAATACTTTTGCCCATGGCATTTTACAGCAGTCAGAATGATTTTCCTTAGATTATCTCATTTGACCCTCCTGAGATTAAAAACAAAAAGAAGTCCAATAAAATTGACCTTGAGGAACAAAGGCTAAGATGGTTAAGGATCCTGGTGGACAAGCAAGCAATTAAAAGTGCAAGGACAACAAGTTGGACCTGGGCCACAACTTACTAGTTTCATGACCTTGAGGAAAGTTATTTAACTAAACTGTTTAAGTTGCTGTTTCTTTGTATAATAAATTGAAGCATAAGATTGTGAGAAGTAAGTGTTCCATGCATATTTGTAAATGAAGAAAAGAGTTAGATTGGATTCAAAGGGAGGAAAACGATGGACTCAATGGCTCACATAAGCAACTGTAGGAAGGAGAGATTTGAGCTAGCTTTAGGGAGCCCTAGAAGTAAGGGCCACTTAAACATACAACCCTGCCAGATTCCTTTTCTATCTCTTTTCCCTGCTTCTCTCTTTGTGTATGTGTCTCTATGAGATAAAGGTTACAATCGTTTACATACCAAGCATCACATTTTTACAGTTTTGCTATTAGAGAGGAAAAAGTCTCCTTTCTTCTAGCCAGACTGAAAAACGTGCATGAGAGTGTTCTGAATTAACCTCCCTCCTTCCTTCCTTCCTTCCTTCCTTCCTTCCTTCCTTCCTTCCTTCCTTCCTTCTTTCCCTCTTTTCTTTCCTTTCCTTTCCTTTTCTTCTTTCTCTCTTTCTCTCTTTCTTTCTCTTTCTTTCTTTCTTTCTTTCTTTCTTTCTTTCTTTCTTTCTTTCTTTCTTCTTTCTTTCTTTTCTTTCTTTCTTTCATGGTGAGGGGCATACATTACCAAGGTTCACCTACTGTACAATTTAAATACCTTTCTGCAGGGTTCCAGAGATCCAAGACTGGCACACCCACAGCAAACATACAATTAGAGAAGCGTTTTTCAGAAGGAAGGCTATGAGACAGGGAGAGGTCAGTGTAACATTGTAAATAAATTAACGAATAAAAACCAGTAGAGAGGGTGAAGAGGTAGTGCCTGGTCTATAGAAAGCCCTTCATAAATGATGGGCTCCTTTTGTTGCTTAGTTGTCATTACTGTCACTAGTAGCATTGTCTCCTGTGTCCTTTCTGAAATGTATTTAGTGTCCTTTCCACTACAGCCCTCTGACACAAGGAAAAGTGGCTGCCAACACCTAGCATAACGGCCAAGTAGGTAAAGTTTGTCTTCTCCAATTTCTTTTTGTGATCTATCTGTCAAGCGTCACTCGCCTAGGCCTGCCTTCCTTCAACTATCCAACGGTGCAAAATTACTTCTCCCTCTATGGTAGCTGATAAAACCAGTAACATTTAAATATGATTGATCCTACAAGCCCTTGATAAGATTATTTTCTATTCAAAAGAGAAGGCTACAAATCTTGATGAATCTTTGCTGAGGTTATGAGTCTGAATTGGAAATGTCAATCTTGGGCTTGGTGATTTTCCAAGTCTTTTGCCCACAGGGCACGCTGCCTCCTCCCCACAGCACTGTCCATTCCTCTCCCCACATTTTGCCTTCCTCGCCCCAGTCCTCCTTCTCCCATACCCTCAAAGCGTCGGTAACTTACAAGTCACTTTCTGAAAGGTAAACATACATCACATACGAAATATATCTTTTCTGGAGCTCTGGAAAGACACTCAAAAGATAAACAAGTCCTATGGAAATAAATAATATATATTAAGTCCAAACTACCTATGCATTAGGAAGTAATAGAGGCAAAATCTCATGTATCATACTGGGGAAATGAGACTAAGAGAACAAATCATTTCTCTCTCCATAGTTGGTTGTATATTCTGTGGAGCAATATTGTACTTTTGGAGTTACAAAGACTTCACAACTATGGAATCCATCCTCAAAGAGATTATAACTTTAGGAGGGGAGTCAAAAATACTATAGAGATGAAGCTAAGCAACAATTCTGTAGCCTTTCAAAAAGAGAGGAAAGAACACTGGGGGGAGAAAATTACAGCCAGGGAAGGCTTTAAGAAGTATGTCAGTTACGAACCACTGGAGAAAAATAAGGAATTTTGTCACAAAACAGAAATCTGAAACAAGTTCCTTGCTCTTTTGTGTATTGATAATCCAACAAAGGAACATTAAGTTTCTATTCTCAATGGAATTCTTGCTTATAAAAGTTGGCAGGGAGTGTCTTCCATTATCCAACTTACTTATCAGTATTTCTTCACTGCTTTTTAAAATTTCCCTATACTTTACTAACAACTCATTAACTTTCAGTGAGTTGAGTCACTGGTCCCCAGAGAGGAGACACCTACTAAAACCTCAGGAGGTTGGCTGAAGTGAGATATTCATTCAAATGCACTATCTCATAAAGTACTATCTCATAGACTTCTAGAGGCTTCTGATAATACTACATATAAATATGTCTGTATGAACAAGCAAAACCTGCTTGTAGGTCAAAAGTTATTTTAAGCTTTTTAAACTTTGAATTAAAGATTAGATTGTTGAAAGACCTGTAACCTATAGGCTCTAACAGCTGGCTTTGGATAGAAACAGGACCTTCAAGAAGATTAGTAAAAGAATTGACTATCTCTGACACCAACAAGAGCCTGTTTTTAAATGCTTTTTTTTTTTTTTTTAAAGTGAAATCACCACAGTGTCAGGTCTAGAGACATCAGCCCTTATATGGGAAAGTTTGAGGACTCAGAGAACAAAAGCAGCCAAGTCCCATTTTCATGAATTTTTCCAGCTTGAATATCCTTGATCATGCCCTTTGGCTACAAAATTTGATACACCCATTCCCTTCTCACTTTCTTTCTTGTTTTTGAGTTGTAATGTTGTTGTTTTGTTTGACTTGTGTTAATTTTCAGGTCCGCCTAAGTAGATACCATCTAATATTCATTGAGGAATGTATCACAGAAATATCATTTCTTGTCTCAGGAGACTTCATCTTTTGGACAAAATTTAAATTAATTCATTTGTGCTTTTTTTGTGGTGATGGACATGATAGGGAGACTTGTGTGTTGAGGAGTAAAGACATAACTATTTTTCTTCCCTATATTGATGATCACCAGGTTTATAAACCCTGATGTTTATATAGAAATCCACGGTTTCCAATCACTTTCATATATATCATATATATTCTTATTTGATCCCCATTCTGGTCTCTCTTTCTGTTTGATGTCTTACTCTTTTTTCTTTCTATGTTAGGAAAGGAGGGAAAAAACATAGCAGAACATAGATTGAATAACATAAAAATGCTTTGTAGTTTCTTTGACAGAAATTCTCCCAGACATAAGGACAGTGGATTTACTTCACAAGACCCTGTTGCAATACAGCATCAAAGACTATAATAACACACACATACACACACACACACACACACACACACACACAAAGAAAAAAATAATGTGACTCAGCTGCTTGCTGGTTATCAGAGGAATATATCAAGAGTTGATGTGATGAATATACTTTACACTATCTTTCAAGAAGTCTTCAATAAAGTATGTTTATCTCTTATGTGCAAAATTTCCTGTGTATAAGCATGTCTGTAGATAACGTATCCTACTTAGGTCATATGCTTTAAGACAGCAAATGACCCTTAAACTTACACAGTTTAGATAGAAGGGCTTTAGAATTTAGCATATGGCTTTGTTTTTTCTTCATCCTGTTTTTAAAATAGAGTCATGATTATGGTGATGACTTTTGTAGATAATTCTGGTCCCTACAATGAAGAACTGAAATAGGGATCAATATATCACTTTTAGTGATCAGAAAATTAGTTGATGATTTGCTTGTGATTGTATATAGTTTAAGGTAAAAGAACAAAAACAAAGATTTCGAGGGCATACTGATTTGGTGAGCTTTTAATCTTCAGAATGAAGGTGGGGTTGGGAAGACGTGCTATATTTAAAGATCAAGAGCAGGGTATAATGAAACATGGATTCTGTGCACAGAGTGGAAAGGGAGCTCTGGTTGGGTTATTCAGATTAAGTCATTAAAACTTTCTACCTCTTGCTTTCCTTGTATATAAAATGAAGATAATTTTAAATCTAAAATGTCTTAACATTTCTTATTTGTCTTACTGCTAAGAGGCAGGTATACAGAAGACCAATCTAACACTCGAAAGAAAGGATGAGGGCAACTGAAGCCCTAAGCAAAAACCTTCACAAGAAGAGAGCTCAGCAGGTGTATGCTTTAGGTGCCAGATGCGGTTTGGCCGTGTCCCCATTCAAATCTCAGCTTGAATTGTATCTCCCAGAATTCCCACGTGTTGTGTGTGGGACCCAGGAGGAGGTAATTAAATCACAGGGCCGGTCTTTCCCGTGCTATTCTCGTGATAGTGAATAAGTCTCACGAGATCTGATGGGTTTATCGGGGGTTTCCGCATTTGCTTCCTCTCTCATTTTCTCCTGCTGCCGCGATGTACGAAGTGACTTTTGCCTGCCGCCATGATTTTGAGGCCTCCCCAGCCATGGGAAACTGTAAGTCCAATTAAACCCGTTTTTCTTCCCAGTATCGGGTATGTCTTTATCAGCAGCATGAAAACGGACTAATACAGTAAGTTGGTACCAGTAGAGTGGCGTGTTCCTGAAAAGATACCTGAAAATGTGGAAGCGACTTTGGAACTGGGTAATAGGCAGAGATGGGAACAGTTTGGAGGGGTCAAAAGAAGACAGGAAAATGTGGGAAAGTTTGGAACTTCCTGGAGACTTGTTTAACGGCTTTGCTCAAAATGCTGATAGTGATATGGACGATAAAGTCCAGGCTGAGGTTGTTTTGAAATGTGAGGACATGAGATCTGGAGGGGTCAGGGGCAGTGCCCTTGGAAATAAGTTGCTTTGTTGTGCTGTGTTGTATCTCTATAGAAAAATTAAATGAAAATAGATTTATGTCTGCATTATTGTAATTCCAGCACATTTTCTTATGCTATATTAATATTATCATTAAGAAATGCAAGCTCTTACTTTGATATGGAAAGCTTTAAAAATATTATAGGAAAGTGTCTTAAAAAAGAAACTTCATACGTGTACATGACTATATATAATGGTACGTATTACTCTATTGTATTATCACAATGAACCAGATAATTGTATTATCACAATGAGCCTGTTTTTCTACTTGTTATTTTGGATTTTATTTTGGAACAAAACCTCAGGTACTGAAAAAATTAGAACATAAAATATGAAAGTTCATGAAATTTGCACGACGTACTAATCTATAGCAATACTGTTTTTTTTTTTTTTGCTTTTTTTTTTGAGACGGAGTCTCGCTCTGTCGCCCAGGCTGGAGTGCAGTGGCGTGATCTCGGCTCACTGCAAGCTCCGCCTCCTGGGTTCACGCCATTCTCCTGCCTCAGCCTCTCCGAGTAGCTGGGACTACAGGAGCCCGCCACCACGCCCTGCTAATTTGTTTTGTATTTTTAGTAGAGACGGGGTTTCACCGTGGTCTCCATCTCCTGACCTCGTGATCCGCCCGCCTCGGCCTCCCAGAGTGCTGGGATTACAAGCGTGAGCCACCGCGCCCGGCCAGCAATACTGTTTTAAAAATATGGAGTGACTTAAAATGTTTTATATTGTTGGCAATGTGAAATAATAAATGTTTTCATTTTTTTTTTCTCCTAAAACACTCTCTGTGGCCAGGGTTTCTACTACAAAGCAATCTGACACATAGATGTGGTTCAATCCTGAGGCTTTTATTCTTAAATTGAGAGATATTGTTACATATGCAGGATTATGGTACCGTGTTCTTCTCTTGTAAAAAATAAATTTGAGGGCTGTTTGTGCAATATAGCCAGTAGCCTATTTGCAGAGGTGAGTGGTTGGGCTGCAAACATAAAAATTATATATGTGTGTGTGAGGAATTATTTGGTCAGAACATTGGAAAGATACCTGAAAATGCAAGTGCACATAATTTTAAATCAAGATGCATTTAACACAAAGAAAAAATTTTATATATTATATGCAGTTATGCATGAATTTAGTTTTGGGGACAATCTAGTAATAATGGTAGAAATAGCTTGACTCATCAAGATGCTTTCTCAAGTTTAAGTTTTTAAACGTTTAAAAAATATCTCAATAAACAGTCTAGAAATTGTTGTCAAAAACATGAGCGTGTGTGTCTGTGTGTTTGTGTATGCTCACACACATTACTTTGAAGGATAATTTGAACAAGACCTTTTGATTTTAATAGTAAGAAGTTGGGCAGAAATATTTTCAGACATATGGGCCTTGGTTTAGTGGTTAGGTAAGTGGTGTAGTGGCCATGACTGGTGGTTTTACCTTGTTCTCCAAAGCATCTCTTCTCAGTGGTGAATGTTAATAACTATTTTAATAATTTTTATGTGATTTCTGAGCAAAGTCCCTCCTAGTTTGTGTTATTTTAAATTTTGCATGGAAAAAGTTGATGCAGTTGTCTTCATCAATCTTAAACAGTTGAAGAGGTTGTAAACCATTGAAAGAGTTCTAGTTTCTTAAAAGTAAGTATGTGCTCTCAGAATACTTGTCTATCCTATCAATCATAAATATTAAGTTTGTAACAGACTTACAAAGGAACCTCATCTGGCTGATAAAATATTTACAAGGAAGAATACACATTGTACAATATTTAGTATATATGTAATATAGGAAGAGAGGAGTGCTGGAAAATATATAGACTATAGAAAATAAGACTATGGAAATATATATTATATATTCTTATATATATAAAATATTCAACGTATAATATTTTGTATATAAACATGTATAATATTCTTGTAAAGTAGCTATCCAGTATCATGGGAAGGTTGGATGCCTGGGGGGATTTCTTAGTAAGAAAAAATGACCTCAGGAAATAAAAAAATGAGGCAGCCATGGGCTGAAGTTGTATCTGAAGGTGGTATGTATTGAGAGGTATCATTTGGTCTGTCAATATTGTTGTTTCAAAAGCCCTAAAGAACTGAGATTAACAGTGGCACTGTATCTGCACATAAACTAAAAAATATGGCTATTTTTTGAACTAAATAATCTACCTGCAAAAAAAGAGAAAATAGATTTAAATGTAGATCATCATACTTCCTTTTTTCTCCACCAAAGTTAATGTTCACGCAGCAAAAGAAGAGTACAACTTGCAAGAATAATCCAAATGATTCAAGCAAATAAACAAATGGACAAAACTCTTGTTTATTAGATATAGCAATGACAAATAAAGAAGATATTTCTGTGAGCATTGGTTCTAAGATTTGATGTCATATAGATTTCTCTTACTTTGGCTAATTTTGTCCAGGATTTAATCCATACAACATAGTGTTCATATAAATAACATCATTACATTTTAAGTTTCTAACAATTTCTAGTAGAATTCTGATCACAAAAATCTAATCGATAAAGTGGAATCAGTAGTCTCCAAGACTGAAAGTGGTCGCATAAAATGCATCAATTCTTGGTTTTTGTTAACAACTATACAAGCATCTAAATTTTCTGTTAAGCAAAATGGAATCATATTTAATATATGCACTTTTTCTCCTTTTATGCAACATATATTAATAAATTTGTGACCCTTGCATATTTTTGTATCAAAATTTTATCATTGAGAGATATTGCTTTACAGAAATTATCAGAAAAATGTACTTTAAAGGCATTTTTTATGAGTCAAATTAGTGAAAAAATTTTTAAGTCAGACAGTTTTTAGGGAGTATATGGAGCAAAGGGAATTCTCATGCACCTTATGTAGAGATAAATTGGTAACCTTTGGAGTAAAATTTGACTATCTTAGGCAAAGCTGAAGACATATGCATCCCATGTCCCAACTTATTCCACTTGTGAGCTCTAAAGAGAAATATTTACACAATAAAGAAGGGTGTATATATGAGCTTTATTTCAATGGTAAATATTGGAAACATCAAGATATATGTATGGATATATACACACATGTGCACGCACACATTTACACAATGGAATACTATTCAGTAGTGAAGATAAATAAGCTACAACTAAATGGATTAACATTGATGAAACTTGCAAGCATAATTTTGAATGAGAAGGAAAGAAGATAGCTGTAAATGAATATAGGTTTTTAATGCCATTAATATAAGTTAAAATATAACAAAATACATTTTTAGTGATAACATTGTTAATCTATAAATGTAAATAAATGCACACGAATGAGAAACCATAATTTCATAAGAGCAATTACCTCTGGGATGGAGGAGTTGGGTGGGGAAATGGTATCCACAAACTTTCAAATATTTTGTTGTGTTTCATGGCTTAAGCAAAGGTGTCAGGACACAACGATTTGCTACTTTGTAAAAAAATGTTTTTATACATTCTAAATATTAATACAATTATTTTAAAATTTCAAAAGAAGTATTGTGTAGAAGCCTGCAGTCAATGTGTGCAGATTCTTTATTATTCCTTGGAGGTTAGTGACTACATTAAATTCCTAGGTATTTAATAGTTCACAAAAACAGGAGAAAGGGGGAACAGTTAGAGGGATACCTGAAATGGTTGATAGTGGTTTTTTTCCAGGAAAGTCAGAGGTTTATAATAATGTAAAGTGATTTTCATGTTTTGTTCTATATAACTGAGTTATGTGATTCTTTTATGATAATACATTTGTGTATTACATAAATAAACAACAAAAAGATAAAAGAGAGGATAAAGTATTCTTACCATGTCTAGAATACATTTGTTTTTCTCAGATATATCAGATATCAGATGAAAACATTAATTATTCCAGGAAAAAATTTTTTTTTTAATTTAAAGAGATGTGTGATATATACATACATACGGTGTGTGTGTGTTGTCTGTGTGTGTATAATATGATTGTTTTTAAATTAAAAGCTTCATATTGTGGTATGATGAATAAAGCATTTTGGAATAATGAATTAATTTTGAGCCTTTACTACATTTCAAAGAATCTATAGTCTTTGAGTTGTTTTACTCATAAAGGAAGCATTTCATTTGCCTCTGAAAAAGTGCTACTATATTTTCTTATAAAATAAAATGGAAATGATTATTGACATTCTACCTATTAATCTGGCATATTTAAGTCTGAATGGTACATATTGCTGCCAAACAGTGTAACTAGAATCAAGTATATAAATACCAAGAGTGTGTGTCATTTATTTTTGTTAAAATGTTAGGTGCATTTAAAAATATTCATTTTAACGTAAGCCATCTTGTTTGTTTTATTTTTATTTTTAATTTTTGTGGGTACATAGTAGGTATATATATTTATGGAGTACGTGAGATGTTTTGATACAGGCATGCAACGTGAAATAAGTACACCATGGAGAAAGGGGTATCCATCCTCTCAAGCATTTATCTTTTGTGTTACAAACAATCTAATTACACTCATTTAGTTATTTTTAAATGTACAATTATTATTGACTATAGTCGCCCTGTTGTGCTATCAAATAGTAGGTCTTATTCATTTTTTTCTAACATTTTTTGTACCCATTGACCATCTCCACCTCTCCACGTACCCTCCACTACCCTTACTTAGTTAGCTTCTGGTAACCATCCTTCTACTGTCGATGTCCATGAGTTCACATTAGCCATCTTGTAAGTAAATAGTTTATGAAGCAAAACACTTAAAAATTTTTACAAGTTAGATTTTCAGATAATCACGTTTTGAGTTCAATAGATATTTTGAAGTAGGTAAAGTGATCAGATTTGAAATGTTCTTACTATTCATATTTTTTGAAATAAAAATGAATCATACTGATATGTCAAAACTAGAGGGATATGACATTATAATATTTCTCACTCTTGGGTTGCAGATCCTCATATGCACATATGCCACTGTGGCTCTGTGAGCAGTATAAAAAATAAGACTAAAAGGTCAATATAATACTTGGAGGCCCGTGGATTGTACAGACATGTACAGACTTGGGAACCAAGCAGAGCAAGGAAAGATTAATCCACAGCCCCTTTCTTTCCATAGGCTCTAGTGGGGTGGAGTGGGGAGAATGGGGAAAGGTGACTAGTGCTGCTCAAGCCATACTCGAATACCCTGCAATCCAGATACAGATTGGAGAGGAGCACCTCACCCATCCATATGAGCTAAAGTGGCATCCATATGAAGCCTAGTTGGGCCCTATTTAGGGCCCTGCATATGCCTCTCTCTAAAGAGGGCTCCTGCTCTTTAGCAAATCAAATAATAGTATGTAAAGAATATCAACTTACTTAGCCAAAATCTGCTTCACTGTGTTAAAGGATAAAGCACAGCTCTTTCTTTTTTTTTCAGAAATGCAATGGAATTCAGTATTGGGCTTACCCATATTATTCCTGTTTTTAATAATTATAGCATAACACTGGGCAACTTCATTTGAATGTCTCAAAACACATTTCAAAAATAACATGCCCTCAATTGAATTAATCTTCCTCCTCCCCAAACCAGTTTATCACTTTTGTTTTCTCTTCTAGAATGACCCAGGCATTTGCCCAAGTCATTATCTTTTTTTTTTTTAATTATACTTTAAGTTCTAGGGTACATGTGCACAACGTGCAGGTTTGTTACATATGTATACATGTGCCATGTTGGTGTGCTGCACCCATTAACTCGTCATTTACATTAAGTATTTCTCCTAATGCTATCCCTCTCCCCTCCCCCACCCCATGACAGGCCCCGGTGTGTGATGTTCCCCACCCTGTGTCCAAGTGTTCTCATTGTTCAATTCCCACCTATGAGTGAGAACACGCGGTGTTTGGTTTTCTGTCCTTGCGACAGTTTGCTCAGAATGATGGTTTCCAGCTTCATCCGTGTCTCTACAAAGGACATGAACTCATTGTTTTTTATGGCTGCATACTATTCCATGGTGTATATATGCCACATTTTCTTTTCTCTTTTTTTTTTTTTAATTATACTTTAAGTTCTAGGGTACATGTGCACAATGTGCAGGTTTGTTACATATGTATACACGCTCCATGTTGGTGTGCTGCACCCATTAACTCCTCATTTGCATTAGGTATATCTCCTAATGCTGTCGCTTCCCCCTTCCCCCACCCCATGACAGGCCCTGGTGTGTGATGTCCCCTTCCTGTGTCCCAGTGTTCTCATTGTTCAATTCCCACCTATGAGTGAGAACATGCGGTGTTTGGTTTTTTGTCCTTGCGATAGTTTGCTGAGAATGGTGGTTTCCAGCGTCAGCCATGTCCCTACAAAGGATGTGAACTCATCCTTTTTTATGGCTGTATAGTATTCCATGGTATATATGTGCGACATTTTCTTAATCCAGTCTATCATTGATGGACATTTGGGTTGGTTCCAAGTCTTTGCTATTGTGAATAGTGCCGCAATAAACATATGTATGCATGTGTCTTTATAGCAGCATGATTTATAATCCTTTGGATATATACCCAGTAATAGGATGGCTGGATCAAATGGTATTTCTAGTTCTAGATCCCTGAGGAATCGCCACACTGTCTTCCACCATGGTTGAACTAGTTTACAGTCCCACCAACAGTGTAAAAGTGTTCCTATTTCTCCACATCCTCTCCAGCACCTGTTGTTTCCTGAATTTTTAATGTTCGTCATTCTAACTGGCGTGAGATGGTATCTCATTGTGGTTTTGATTTGCATTTCTCTGATGGCCAGTGATGATGAGCATTTCTTCATGTGTCTGTTGGCTGCATAAATGTCTTCTTTTGAGAAGTATCTGTTCATATCCTTTGCCCACTTTTTGATGGGGTTGTTTGTTTTTTTCTCGTAAATTTGTTTGAGTTCATTGTAGATTCTGGATATGAGCCCTTTGTCAGATGAGTAGGTTGCAAAAATTTTCTCCCATTCTGTAGGTTGCCTGTTCACTCTGATGGTAGTTTCTTTTGCTGTGCAGAAGCTCTTTAGTTTAATTAGATCCCATTTGTCAATTTTGGCTTTTGTTGCCATTGCTTTTGGTGTTTTAGACATGAAGTCCTTGCCCATGCCTATGTCCTGAATGGTATTGCCTAGGTTTTCTTCTAGGGTTTTTATGGTTTTAGGTCTAACATTTAAGTCTTTAATCTATCTTGAATTAATTTTTGTATAAGGTGTAAGGAAGGGATCCAGTTGCAGCTTTCTACATATGGCTAGCCAGTTTTCCCAGCACCATTCATACAATAGGGAATCCTTTCCCCATTTCTTGTTTTTGTCAAAGATCAGATGGTTGTAGATGTGTGGTGGTATTTCTGAAGGCTCTGTTCTGTTCCATTGGTCTATATCTCTGTTTTGGTACCAGTACCATGCTGTTTTGGTTACTATAGCCTTGTAGTATAGTTTGAAGTCAGGTAGCGTGATGCCTCCAGCTTTGTTCTTTTGGCTTAGGATTGTCTTGGCAATGCGGGCCCTTTTCTGGTTCTATATGAACTTTAAAGTAGCTTTTTCCAATTCTGTGAAGAAAGTCATTGGTAGCTTGATGGGGATGGCATCGAATCTATAAATTACCTTTGGCAGTATGGCCATTTTCACGATATTGATTCTTCCTATCCATGAGCATGGAATGCTCTTCCATTTGTCTGTGTCCTCTTTTATTTCATTGAGCAGTGGTTTGTAGTTCTCCTTGAAGAGGTGCTTCACATCCCTTGTAAGCTGGATTCCTAGGTATTTTATTCTCTTTGAAGCAATTGTGAATGAGAGTTCACTCATGATTTGGCTCTCTGTTTGTCTGTTATTGATGTATAAGAATGCTTGTGACTTTTGCACATTGATTTTGTATCCTGAGACTTTGCTGAAGTTGCTTATCAGCTTAAGGAGATTTTGGGCTGAGACAATGGGGTTTTCTAAATATACTATCACGTCATCTGCAAACAGGGACAATTTGACTTCCTCTTTTCCTAATTGAATACCCTTTATTTCTTTCTCCTGCCTGATTACCTTGGCTAGAACTTGTAACACTATGTTGAATAGGAGTGGTGAGAGAGGGCATCCCTGTCTTGTGCCAGTTTTCAAAGGGAATGCTTCCAGTTTTTGTCCATTCAGTATGATATTGGCTGTGGGTTTGTCATAAATAGCTCTTATTATTTTGAGATACGTCCCATCAGTACCTAATTTATTGAGAGTTTTTATGAAGGGCTGTTGAATTTTGTCAAAGGCCTTTTCTGCATCTATTGAGATAATCATGTGGTTTTTGTCTTTGATTCTGTTTGTATGCTGGGTTATGTTTATTGATTTGCATATGTTGAACCAGCCTTGCATCCCAGGAATGAAGCCCACTTGATCATGGTGGATAAGTTTTTTGATGTGCTGCTGGATTCGGTTTGCCAGTATTTTATTGAGGATTTTTGCATCGATGTTCATCAGGGATATTGGTCTAAAATTCTCTTTTTTTGTTGTGTCTCTGTCACGCTTTGCTATCAGGATGATGCTGGCCTCATAAAATGAGTTAGGGAGGATTCCCTCTTTTTCCGTTGATTGGAATAGTTTCAGAAGGAATGGTACCAGCTCCTCTTTGTACCTCTGGTAGAATTCGGCTGTGAATCCGTTTGGTCCTGGACTTTTTTTGGTTGGTAGGCTCTTAATGATTGCCTCAATTTCAGAGCCTGTTATTGGTCAATTCAGGGATTCAATGTCTTCCTTATTTAGTCTTGGGAGGGTATGTGTGTCCAGGAATTTATCCATTTCTTTTAGATTTTCTAGTTTATTTGTGTAGAGGTGTTTATAGTATTTTCTGATGGTAGTTTGTATTTCTGAGGGATCAGTGGTGATATCATATCCCCTTTATCATTTTTTATTGCATCTATTTGATTCTTCTCTCTTTTCTTCTTTATGAGTCTTGCTAGCAGTCCATCAATTTTGTTGATCTTTTCCAAAAACCAGCTCCTGGCTTCATTGATTTTTTGAAGGTTTTTTTGTGTCTCTATCTCCTTCAGTTCTGCTCTGATTTTAGTTATTTCTTGCCTTCTATGAGCTTTTGAATGTGTTTGCTCTTGCTTCTCTAGTTCTTTTAATTGGATGTTAGAGTGTCAATTTTCGATCTTTCCTGCTTTCTCTTGTGGGCATGCATTTAGTGCTATAAATTTCCCTCTACACTCTGCTTTAAATGTGTCCCAGACATTCTGGTATGTTGTGTCTTTGTTCTCATTTGTTTCAAAGAACATCTTTCTTTCTGCCTTCATTTCGTTATGTACCCAGTAGTCATTCATGAGCAGGTTATTTAGTTTCTATGTAGTTGTGTGGTTTTGAGTGAGTTTCTTAATCTTGAATTCTAGTTTGATTGCACTGTGGTTTGACAGACAGTTTGTTATGATTTCTGTTCTTTTGCAATTGCTGAGGAGTGCTTTACCTCCAACTATGTGGTCAGTTTTGGAATAAGTGCGATGTGGTGCTGAGAAGAATGTATAATCTGTTGATTTGGGGTGGAGAGTTCTGTAGATGTCTATTAGGTCTGCTTGGTGCAGAGCTGAGTTCAAGTGCTGCATATCCTTGTTAATTTTCTGTCTTGTTGATCTGTCTAGTGTTGACAGTGGGGTGTTAAAGTCTCCCGTTATTATTGTGTAGGAGTCTAAGTCTCCTTGTAGGTCTCTAAGAACTTGCTGTATGAATCTGGGTGCTCCTGTATTGGGTGCATATGTATTTAGGGTAGTTAGCTCTTCTTGTTGAATTGATCCCTTTACCATTATGTAATGTCCTTCTTTGTCTCTTTTGATCTTTGTTGGTTTAAAGTCTGTTTTATCAGAGACTAGGATTGCAACCCCTGCTTTTTTTGGTTTTCCATTTTCTTGGTACATCTTCCTCCATCCCTTTATTTTGAGCCTATGTGTGTCTCTGCACGTGAGGTGGGTCTCCTGAATACACCACACTGATGGATCTTGATTCTTTATGCAATTTACCAGTCTGTGTCTTTTAATTGGGGCATTTAGCCCATTTACATTTAAGGTTAATATTGTTATGTGTGAATTTGATCCCATCATTATGATGTTAGCTGGTTATTTTGCTCATTAGTTGATGCAGTTTCTTCCTAGCATTGATGGTCTTTACAATTTGGCATGTTTTTGCAGTGGCTGGTACCGGTTGTTCCTTTCCATGTTTAGTGCTTCCTTCAGGAGCTCTTGTAAGGCAGGTCTGGTGATGACAAAATCTCTCAGCATTTGCTTGTCTGTAAAGGATTTTATTTCTTCTTCACTTATGAAGCTTAGTTTGGCTGGATATGAAATTCTGGGTGGAAAATTCTTTTTTTTAAGAATGTTGAGGCTGGGCGTGGTGGCTCACGCTTGTAATCCCAGCACTTTGGGAGGCCGAGGCGGGCGGATCACGAGGTCAGGAGATCAAGACCACGGTGAAACCCTGTCTCCACTAAAAAATACAAAAAATTAGCCGGGCGTGGTGGCGGGCGCCTGTAGTCCCAGCTACTCAGAGAGGCTGAGGCAGGAGAATGGCGTGAACCCGGGAGGCGGAGCTTGCAGTGAGCCCAGATTGCGCCACTGCACTCCAGCCTGGGCGACAGAGCGAGACTCCGTCTCAAAAAAAAAAAAAAAAAAAAAGAATGTTGAATATTGCCCCCCCACTCTCTTCTGGCTTCTAGGGTTTCTGCCAAGAGATCTGCTGTTAGTCTGATGGGCTTCCCTTTGTAAGTAACTGACCTTTCTCTCTGGCTGCCCTTAACATTTTTTCCATCATTTCAACCTTGGTGAATATGACGATTTTGTGTCTTGGGGTTGCTCTTCTCGAGGAGTATCTTTGTGGCATTCTCTGTATTTCCTGAATTTGAATGTTGGCATGCCTTGCTAGGTTGGGGAAGTTCTCCTGGATAATACACTGAAGAGTGTTTTTCCAACTTGGTTCCATTCTCCCCGTCACTTTCAGTTACACCAATCAAACGTAGATTTGGTCTTTTCACATAGTCCCATATTTCTTGGAGGCCTTTGTTCGTTTGTTTTTACTCTTTTTTCTCTAAACTTCTCTTCTTACTTCATTTCGTTAATTTGATCTTCAGTTACTGAAACCCCTTCTTCCACTTGATTGAATCGGCTATTGAAGCTTGTGCTTGCATCACATAGTTCTCGTGCCATGTTTTTCATTTCTGTCCGGTCATTTAAGGTCTTCTGTATGCTGTTTACTCCAGTTAGCCATTCTTCTAATCTTCTTTCAAGGTTTTTAGCTTCCTTGCAATGGGTTTGAACATCCTCCTTTAGCTTGGAGAAGTTTGTTATTACCGGTCTTCTGAAGCCTACTTCTGTCAACTTGTGAAAGTCATTCTCCATCCAGCTTTGTTCCTTTGCTGGGGAGGAGCTGCGATCCTCTGGAGGATAAGAGGGGTTCTGGTTTTTAGAATTTTCAGCTTTTCTATTCTGGTTTCTCCCCATCTTTGTGGTTTTATCTACCTTTGGTCTTTGATGATGGTGACCTACAGATGGGGTTTTGGTGTGGATGTCCTTTTTGTTGATGTTGATGCTATTCCTTTCTGTTTGTTAGTTTTCCTTCTAACAGTCAGGACCCTCAGCTGCATGTCTGTTGGAGTTTGCTGGAGGTCCACTCCAGACCCTGTTTGCCTGGGTATCACCAGTGGAGGCTGCAGAACAGCAAATACTGCAGAAGAGCAAATGTTGCTGCCTGATCCTTGCCCTGGAAGCTTTGTCTCAGAGGGGCACCTGGCTGTATGAGGTGTCAGTCAGCCCCTACTGGGAGGTGTTTCCCAGTTAAGCTACTCGTGGGTCAGGGACCCACTTGAGGAGGCAGTCTGTCCTTTCTCAGTTCTCAAACTCTGTGCTCGGAGAACCACTGGTCTCTTCAACACTGTCACACAGGGACATTTAAGTCTGCAAAAGTTTCTGCTGCCTTTTGTTCAGCTATGCCCTGCCCTCAGAGATGGAGTCTACAGAGGCAGGCAGGCCTCATTTAGCTGCAGTGGACTCCACCCAGTTTGACCTTCCCAGCCACTTTGTTTACCTACTCAAGCCTCAGCAATGGCAGACACCCCTCCCTCAGCCCCACTGCTGCCTCACAGTTAGATTTCAGACTGCTGTGCTACCAGTGAGCAAGGCTCCCTGGGCGTGGGACCTGCTGAGCCAGGCACAGGATATAATCTCCTGGTTTGCCGTTTGCTAAGACTGTTGGAAAAGCGCGGTATCAGGGCGGGAGTG
Organism: Hylobates moloch; assembly: GCF_009828535.3. NCBI lineage: Eukaryota > Metazoa > Chordata > Mammalia > Primates > Hylobatidae > Hylobates > Hylobates moloch. The sequence goes on along the minus strand of NW_026652276.1, from coordinate 156,315,687 downwards.
TCCCAATTTTCCAGGTACTGTCTGTCACGGCTTCCCTTGGGTAGGAAAGGGCATTCCCCGACTCCCTGTGCATCCCGGGTGAGGCGATGCCCTGCCCTGCCTCAGCTCACACTCCGTGGGCTGCACCCACTGTCCAACCAGTCCAATGAACCCAGTACTTCAGTTGGAAATGCAGAAATCACCCGTCTTCTGTGTTGCTCACGCTGGGAGCTATAGACTGGAGCTGTTCCTATTTGGCCATCTGGGAACGAAAATAGCCATTATCTTCATTTAGGGTGAGTATTACTCATAATTTTTTTCTTTCTGTCTCTATTCTGTTAGTTACAAGTACTATTGAATCTTTATTCTAGGTATCTCTTAAGTCTGTCCAACCCAATGCACAGCCCTAGCTGAGTGTCCGTTTTCTTCATCTGGACCAATGCAACCACTTTGTCACTCACAAGCCTGTAGTCCTGCTCCTCTGATCCAATCTCTTCATCACAAATCTTTCTCTAATGAGAATTTGAATATTTAATTTCTTTACTTAAAACCCTAAAACTCTCATGATTGAACCTAACTCTAATATGGTTTAGAAGCCTCTCAACATTTCTTTCTCCTTCTGACTCTTTATTCCTTATTCCTCAATTATCTGGCTAAGTCTGGCCTGTCACTGAAGGTTTCGGTCATTTGCATTTTTCCGCAAGATCTGTGAGGATAGAAATTGTGCTTGTACTCTGTTCATCAATCTATCCCAGGTGCCTGGCACTAGGTAGATGCTCAGTAAATATTTGCTAAATGAATATAGGAGTGATCTGGCACAGCTACATTTCTAGTCATTTCTGTTGCCTGTATCCCCTCAACTTAAACTTTATGATCCAGTTATATTGAATTTATTTTCAGCTTTCTAAAGTCATGCCCTCTCTTGTCTCTAGTCCTTTACACATGCTTTTCCCCTGCCAGGAAAACCTTGAACTCTGCCTAGGTGCTTTTATAATATAGTTTTTTATTCCAGCACTTATCAAACTGTTTGGAAAGTTCTAATGCACAAGTCTTTATTTTCCCTGGGCATGTTCTCCATGAACATGAGAACTATATTTTTCCTTGTTTAATCTCCAACATCTAGCAGAGTAGTAATCTGTGTTATATGCCTAATATACATTTCTGAGTGCAATAAATGAAAGAGTGAGGAAACAAATTAATATATGGAAGAAATGCATATAAGATTAAAAAATATGTTAAGGTTATCTACAGTATGATGAAAATGATGATATATTTACATAGGAAAAAAGTCTGAAAAGGTTCAAAATGCCAGCATGACCAGGTGAGTGATTAGACTGGGGTGATTTATTTTCCTACCTGTATTTCTAAGTTTCTTTAATGTACATTATTAATTTTATAATATTTCAAAGTATCTGGAAAACTGAAGAAAAGCACAATATGACTGGTGAATGCACCAATATCATTAAATATGTTGATGCTCTTAATGAATAGACGTATTTATAATTGCCTTTGCAATTTCTGTTAAATGAGAGAACATCTGGGAGTTATCTGAAAAAAAAAAAAACAACAAAACAAGGTAGGAAATCAAAGTCTACATATGTAGATTTCAATTTTATTTTCTTTTTCTGCTAGGTATATGAGTTTGAGATTATATCTGTCCTTCACTTGTGCGAACAGGCAGAGTTAGACAACAAACAACCTCCTTGTCAAACAGAAAGGAATAAACACACTAGATTGCACAAGCAGAACCTAACTTACCTTCAGGCTGATCCATGTACTTAATGAAGGACACGTGAAAACTCAGCCAGGAACTCGACAAGTCTGTACAGTTCATCCTATGTGAACCTGACTTAAATATCTTTGTACGATTTGATGAGTTATTTGCCTGTGGGCTCTTCTAAGAACGATCTGAAAATACGAGTTATCTACTTATGTACAATCCACCAAAATCTTAACATCTTGAGATATCCCCTTTTATTCCTGTAGGGATATTCCAGAAGCCAGAATGACTTTATCTGCTTAAGAACATGGATAATATCAATGAGACAGAAAGAGCCAGATAAAGGTTTTCAGGCTGTTATACAGCATGCCTCCTTCTCAAGATACTTAATTTATTTTAGAAAATATGTTGATAAATATATCAACTAGGATATGAGTTCTTATCCAATTTGATTCAAAACAGACAGATTTATATGAAATTTTCACTCTCTTGTTCTCTTAGGGTTTTATAATTCAGTGCCAATTATTGGCTGGGATCCAAATCTTTCTCTCTGCCTATATCATGTATTAGACTAGTTGGTTAAGCATATACAAACATAAAATACCCCTCTTTTAAAAGTGAGCATCCAGCCACACTTTTATAACCGTTACACACATTAATAACCATTTGTTAGTAAACACTAAGTGGTTTTTGACAAAAAAGCTATTTTTAACCACTTTAAATATTCTGAAATGAATTACTTCTCCAATGGAGGAATGTAGAAGTTTAAGTGAACTTAGAAAGGAATGTGGCATTTTAAACGGGTACATTCCTTCTTTCATTATTTAGGTGGCCTTTAGATAGAATGTAGGTCACAATAAGAAAAAACACTGCATTTTTACTTAAACAATAATTAAGTTCTAGCCTTCCTCGTAACTTGACCTTGGACAAGTCACTTAATACAGAGTCTGCTGTGTTCACCTTTAAAATGGGACAGTGACATCTATTTTTCTCACTTTACAGGATGAATGCAAGGATAAGTGAATTATTGTAGGCGAAAGTGCTTGGCAAGTAGTTAAGCCCTATAAAAATTTCAAGGCAGACATGATGTTAGCTATGTCAACAATAGCTTGTTTGGATTTCTTCAGCTGGATTTTTTGCTTTGCCAGCTTATTTTGGCTCAAGCAATAATTAACCTAGACCTTAACAAGAGAGTTGGACTTGGAATAAAGACCACAAAACAGATAAGCAGATACGTATTCCAAGTCTTTAATGGTCAGAAATAGCTGCCACCTGGCTAGTTCCAGGACATTTATTACTCCATCTTGGACATGGCTGGAAATAGGTTACCTTAGAATCCCATCGACCCACTGTCTTTGTGGGGGATAGCATGAAGAATTCTATATGTGCCTATATACTAGATATCAAGCAGCCTTATAAAAATGGCTTGGGGTTTTATATTTGACATATATGCCATATATATGTATGTCATATGTGTCATATATATGATATATAGTTTGGCTCTGTGTTCCCACCTAAATATCATTTCAAATTGTAATCTCCACATGTCAAAAGAGGGACCTGTAATACCCACATGTGGAACTGGGGAAGTAATTGGATTATAGGGGTGGTTTTTCCCATGCTGTTCTCGTGATAGTGACAGAATTCTCATGAGATCTGATGGTCTTATAAGTGACAGTTTTTCCTGCACCCTCACACTCTCTTATCTCTCACCTGCCACCATGTAAGATGTGCTTTTGCTTTTCCTCTCCTTCCACCATGATTGTAAGTTTCCTGAGGCCTCTCCAGCCATGCAGAGCTGTGAGTAAATTAAACCTTCTTCCTTTACAAATTATCTAGTCTTGGGTATTTCTTTATAGTAGTGTGAGAATGGACTAATACAGCATATCTATCTATCTGTCTCCTGAACCTTACATTCCTTTAGATATTGACATTCCACTAGATAAATATGATAGATGTTATACCCGTTTTATCACTAAGGAAATCCAGACAGTAGAAAAGTGACTGCTCTAAGACACCAAGTCAGTTGTTTATTTTTGTTGTAGATGATCTTGGGTAAAATGGAGGGAGGATTAGACTTCAAACTCCTAAATTAAAATAAATTTTCTTATCTCACACTGTATTACAGCTTTGTGATTTTGCAATATTTTCACACATTTTTTACTGTGGCTGTCCCCTTTACCTGTCTTATCTAACTCCCTTCCTTACCAAATACCTCTTTTCCAGCAGCAGGAACATTACCTTCTCAGAGAAACATTCCCACCTGTGGTTAGGCCTCCTACCTGCACTCATCCTTCGAATGAAATAAAGCCTTGATCATATACTATTGTTTGTTGGTTTGCTTCTGACTCACCCACTGCTCTGTGAAAGCGTTGATCATTCATAGAACAAAATGCATAGTGCATAAATAAATGAAGTTTCCATGTTACAAGTAACAATGTACATTTTGTTCTAAAGACCTAGCTATAGTTTCTGCTAAATTACCAGCACTGGTTAGCTCTTCTTTTCCCAACATTTGTGGATATTCCCAAAGTTTTACATACTCACTGTTGTCTTCAGTAATAATCTTAACATAAGCAGGAGGGGTTTTCAAGGAGTTTTAGCCTGATTATCTATATTTTACCTTCACCTTTGTCATTTAGACTGGCTCCCGAATTATGATTGGACAGGGTTTTTTTCTGTCTGTTTTCTTGAGGTTCAATCCCCAACTTAAATATTGCACCCAAATTTTTACTTCTGTATGCCTGTGCCAGAATCTCAGTTGGCATGCCAATTTCCTCTCACTGTATTCTCTCTGATAACCTTTTTTTTTTTTTTTTTTTGAGACGGAGTCTCGTTCTGTCGCCCAGGCTGGAGGGCAGTGGCGCGATCTCGGCTCACTGCCAGCTCTGCCTCCTGGGTTCACACCGTTCTCTTGCCTCAGCCTCCCGAGTAGCTGGGACTACAGGTGCCCACCACCACGCCTGGCTAATTTTTTGTATTTTTAGTAGAGATAGGATTTCACCGTGTTAGCCAGGATGGTTTCAATCTCCTGACCTTGTGATCCACCTGCCTCGGCCTCCCAAAGTGCTGAGATTACAGATGTGAGCAACGGCGCCCAGCCAAACATTTTTTTAATATTCTAAAATTCTTCCAGGAATTTCCCCACTTTTGTATAATATTTTTTTCCTCTCACTCAAGCCTAGTGGTCATGGGCTTTGCTTTCTAAGAAAATATTTTCCTAATGCTGATTGTGTCTCTTCCTTTAGGCATTTTAAAATCTAATTTATGCATGGATTCTCTGTCATCAATTTTATATTGACTAATTTGTATTGAACTTCTTGAATGTCTTCCCTTCTATTCCACACGTTACCTTTTTGCCTAGACTATCTTTGGTCAGTGAATGAAAATAACCACACTGATCTTTAGAGCCAAAACTCAATATTCATCTTCCCAGGAATGTTTCACAATTCACACACTGACTTTTAACTGTATCCTTTGTCCTCAGGACTTTATTCCACCTAGATCCTTGGACTTGGCCTGGCAAGTTTAGCTTACTTCTAAATTCTCTTCACCCCAGCCATAACACATTCATATACAGCAGTACATCCACTTATGGAGCATGCATAGAACCAATAGCCTACTTATGACAATGGGAGAGAAATAATATAAAAATGTAGGAAAGTTTTCTCCCAGAGAATCTCCTTCATTTTTAAGTATATCTGAGATCAAATAATTAATCCCATCAAATAGTCTCATCAGTGTGATTAGCAAAATTCATAAAAATAATACTTCATTGGACAATTTAGGTCAGTCATATGTAAATTGATATCTTTCAATTATTCAAATAGTGTAAATGTACTATGAAATAATTATCAGAGGGCAGTTGAATAGTTTTACTAGATTCAGGAAAATAAATTGTCGATATGACATTAAAATACATATCTAAAATAATTATTTGGTATTAAGTGTATTCTGTACCTACATCAGTGAAGCAAATGAATTCACATAATCTTTTCAATTACAAAGGTACATTTTTACACATGTAAATACCCCTTTTGAGTCATCGTAGAGAAATAAAATGTATTTTTTGTGGTTAACTTAAATTTATATTTCTATTTTAGGAATTTGTTTAATTCTATAAGCTTCTATAATTTTTCTTATCTAAGGCTAAACTGTTTTCTGGGTAGTGTACAATTCTGATATAAAAACTGGAGATTTAGTCTCAACAACTATCATAATTTATTTTCATTTCCAAGAGCAGAGTGGTAGTTTTCTCCTAGGATAACTATGAGATAATGAAGAAGAACACCACTTTTTTTTTGATAATCCTATTTAATGGTATAAGTGTGGAAAGACTTTTTTTTTTTTTTTTTTTTTTTTTTGAGACAGAGTCTCGCTGTTTCACCCAGGCTGGAGTGCAGTGGCGCAATCTTGGCTCACTGCAGGCTCTGCCCCCTGGGGTTCACGCCATTCTCCTGCCTCAGCCTCCTGCGTAGCTGGGACTACAGGCGCCTGCCACCTCGCCCGGCTAATTTTTTGTATTTTTAGTAGAGACGGGGTTTCACCGTGGTCTCGATCTCCTGACCTCGTGATCCGCCCGCCTCGGCCTCCCAAAGTGCTGGGATTACAGGCATGAGCCACCGCGCCCGGCCGGAAAGACATTTTATATATCATGTACTTCAAATGGTCTTCGTGGTCATCCTCTTTTACAAGAATATTTTCTATTGCCAAGAGAAATGTAATAAAAGTAAACATAATATTATGCAAAATAATGTGCCTGCTTTGCCACTGGATTCATGACAAGAAGTCAGTTAGTATTTATTTTTCTTCTTAATGGGTAGATAAAATCTGAAGCCACGTAAGATAATGCAAAAATTACATGTTTATTTACTCCTAGTGTGCTTCTTTAGTTTGTTTTTAAAATTCCTTTGGAAGACCGGTACTTGGGAAAGTTAAAACTCAGGAGTGGTGAATTCTATAAAGAAGCAATTGTGTAGGTATCCCTAAATAATTTCATGTTTCTCACAAAAAAATTAGCCAGGTGTGGTGGGGGGCACCTGTAATCCCAGCTACTCAGGAGGCTGAGGCAGGAAAATCGCTTGAACCAGGGAGGTGGGTATTGCAGTGAACTGAGATCGCGCCATTGCACTCCAGCCTGGGCAACAAGAATGAGACTCAGTCTCAAAATAGTGATAATAATAATAATAATTTCATGTTTCTGTAAGATTCTCCAATCATTTACCAATTAGAGCATTTAAGGATTATTTTAAATTTAAGAACTCAGCATATTTTAGCTTTATCTTAGTTGAATAGTTTTCATTGCCTTTGTATTTTCTTGCAGGGTACAGATTTTTTTTTTTTTTTTTTTTGAGACGGAGTCTCGCTCTGTTGCCCAGGCTGGAGTGCAGTGGCGCGGTCTCCACTCACTGCAACCTCCACCTCCCAGGTTCATGCCATTCTCCTGCCTCAGCCTCCTGAGTAGCTGGGACTACAGGCGCCTGCCACCATGCCTGGCTAATTTTCTTAAATTTTTTTAGTAGACACGGGGTTTCACTGTGTTAGCCAGGATGGTCTCAATCTCCTGACCTTGTGGTCTGCCTCGGCCTCCCAAAGTGCTGGGATTACAGGTGTGAGTCACTGTGCCCAGCCTCTTGCAGGGTTACAGATATTTAAAATATTAACTTATTTTAATCTCTCAGTGATGTCTTTATACAGTTTTTTCTTTTGCTGACAAAATAATCATTTGTTTCCAGATATGATAAACAGCCTATAAATTTCTCTGACCTTCAAAATTTTTCTTGAACTTTTGACTCTAGCTGGAGTGTATTTGGTTTGGTTTTCAAGATATGTTTCCAAGTTTTCTTTCCAAATTGCTATTTAGTTATGTTACTCTGTTTCCATTAGTTATTATATTTAAAATAATCCTTTTAATTCTCTTATTTTACAAACATAGGGATGTTACTAGAGTTTATATTTCTGGAAATTAAACATGACATACATACTCAATAATAAATAATGTACATGTAAGTATGTACCGTACTACTAATCCAAAATCCTGTTTAAGGAAACTTTGAAGTGACAGGTATATTCATCTTTAATCTCTCTACCCTGCCACTATCCTCCAGAAGTTAATTATTCTCTTATTTTTAAAATAATTTTATGTCAATATTTTTCAGTTTTGCAATTTTTTTTTTGAAATTTACATAGAGTAGTAACATGTGTTATATTGTCATACTTTTTTTACACATTATTTTTATAAGAGTCTTCTATGTGATAAGGAAAGTTGTAGTTCACCAATTTTCACTGTTCTTTAAAATTATATTGCATGAATGATACCAAAATATGCTTACTCATTTCCGTGTCTATGGACATTAGCTTTGTTTTCAGGATTTTGCATTCAGATAATGCTGCTATGAAAGTTATCTCTCCAATAACGTTTTTAGACATGTGGAACTCTTTCTTGGCTTTTCGTTTGTTCAAATATCCATATTTTTATGTTATGCTTATATTGAATACCAAGAGGCGTTTTGAAGACAACTAGAATAGTTTAAGATACATTCTTATAACCTATATGATCATTATATTAAATTACATTTAAAACCGTAGCATAAAAAGCATTGTATCTGGCACAAAAATACAAAGGGATTTTGTTTATTGAGAGAAAAGATAAACTATATACTAGAACTAAAAGCTTTATAAAATATTTAATGAAAAATTCTGTAGTAATTTTATGTAAGGTTTTTTAAACAATTTAATTTATCTTTTCTGGCTTTTTTTTTCTTTTTTCTTTTCCTCCTTCTTTTTAAAAATTCTTGAATTTTTTTTTTTTTTTTGAGACGGAGTCTCGCTCTGTCACCCAGGCTGGAGTGCAGTGGCGCGATCTCGGCTCACTGCAACCTCCGCCTCCCGGGTTCACGCCATTCTCCTGCCTCAGCCTCTCTGAGTAGCTGGGACTACAGGCGCCCGCCACCACGCCCGGCTAATTTTTTGTATTTTTAGTAGAGACGGGGTTTCACCGTGGTCTCGATCTCCTGACCTCGTGATCCGCCCGCCTTGGCCTCCCAAAGTGCTGGGATTACAAGCGTGAGCCACCGCGCCCGGCCTTTTTATTTTTATTATGGACAGGGTCTTGCTTTGTTACCTGGGGTAGTCTAGTCTCAAGCTCTTGGCTTCAAGCCATTCTCCTGCCTTGGCTTTCAATGTGTTGGGATTACAGGCATGAGCCACCATGCCAACCTGATTTATCTTTTCTGAATTGATAGCTGGGTGCCAATAATAAACTTTAAAGTACAAATCTCTGATGAAAATCAAGACCTGGTTACCAGTTTTTTATTCCTCGCTTTTTTTTCTTAGAGACTAATACTAGCTTGAGATATCCACCTCCCAAAGTCATCAGTAATGCAATAACGCTTTAAAATCATTTTCCTCTTTGCAATGTCATGTTATTTTCCTAGTACCTTTCATTAGTGAAGTTACATAGCTCACTCCATAACAAAGGCAAGACTGAGGCAGAGTGATTGTTCCATGGCTAAATAGTAAATCTGCAGTATAGTTTGGGAAAATGTTTGTATTTTTGAAGCTAGATTTTAAGTAATAGATTATTGATATTGGAATGTGAAGGAAAAAGCAGATTGGCATATTTATTGCATACCATTTCCCAATGGAAATAAAGTATAGATTAATAATATGGCATAATCAGTAAATAAGTAGACAAATGTTAGAAGAGACAGTTTATACATAGGAAATGATAGTATGAATCTGTAGGTTAAGAGCATGGATTTTGGCCAGTTTTACTTCAGATGAGCCCTGACTCTTTGCTTACAGACTGTGTAAAGTTGGGCAAATTACAAAGTCACTCTAGACTAAGTTGCTTCAGCTATGAACTGGGAATAAAAATAGAACCCACTTCATATAGTTGTTCCAGGATTAAGTGAGATTATATCCCAAAATCGTCATTGTTATGTCTGAAATCTGTAAGTACTAAACACATGTTAACTTTTAATAAGAGGATTTCTAGGAAAAATGCCATCCCCTTGTGAAGTGTAGTGAAAATGGGACACTCCTATATCACTATATCAGTGAAAATTGATCTGTTCCTTTTGGAAAAATCATGACATTAACTTTCAAAAGACATAAAATTGTTAAGTGGCCTTTTTTTCCTCTAAAGCAATACTTGTAGACAATAGCTCTACAGATAACATCAGCTGCATGCAAATTTTCCAGTTTTAAGGTCTGCCAATTTAAGGTTCTCTCCTTATCAGAGTGCTACATAGAAACTGAAAGAGCCAATAATAAATCTATTTAACTGGATAAAATGATTCGTAACCATTAAACAATGACTATGAAGATGATGATAAGACATAAAACTGCTTACAGCAGAAGTGAAAAAATCAGGTAAGAAATTTGTGTGTGTGTGTGTGTGTGTGTGTGTGTGTGTGTGTACTATGTAAAAACATTGCACTAGAAGGGACCGTGGTGTCCTGTTTACACAGTGACTGTAAATAAGCATTGATAGGGTATTACAGTGGCAGCCCACTGACTTAATTCAAAGCATTCTTCGCATCTAACAAAAACAAGTGCAGTACCTCGCATCGCCTCCTGTGAGTTTCTTATTACTTTTAGAAGTAGCAAGTGAAAATTTCCCAAGGGCCTAATTTAGTTCACATTAGCTCGGCTTTAACTCTTCTCATAGCTGTCCTAGTCAGTGCTCATTCTTTGTGTATTTATCTACATGTTTCATCAAGCATGTGGCGGTAACAAGTTAAATATAAAGTCCTCCAAAGAAAAAAATAAAGAGATGTCAATGTTTAAGTGTCCTTTCTGAGCAGCACAGCTTCATAATTGTGCACTGAGTACAAAGAGATTCTGTCTTGTCTTTAAACTGTTCAGCAGCCAGACAAACTTGTTTTTATATAACAGGATTAATGGTACGACTACAAGTACAAACCCGGTTTGTGGGTCCAAACAAGCTATGAGTTCGCAAAGATGCAAGGACATGAGAATGAGCTTGCTGGTGATATTCAGAGTCCAGCAGTAAAATGACAGATGATATTACACGTAGTTAGAATCCCTACACCCCAAAACTCCAAACTTCTTTTTTCTCCATAGAAAATAAAGCTTTATAAGGAATGTAATTTGCGAGAGATATGTATATATGTGTGTATATATACACATATGTACACAAACACATGTAGATACACATATGAGGACTACATATATATATGTATATATATACATGTATATATATAATACAAAGCCTGTATGGACTTGCTTCATTTCATCTTCTAATTCAGACTGTCTTACTTTTCTCCACCAAAAAGTATAAGTCACTAATGTGGATTATATGTACTGAATGACTTTTCAGTTGGCAGTGTCTAAAGATTTATTATTCAATCACACAAAAAACCTTTACACTTTAATAGTGCTACATTCTGTGATTACACAAAGGTGTGCAGAAGATGGAATGGTACACAGGTAATACCTTCTAATGTAATGCAGAACTCTACATATCATCAACTAAAGATGTTGATGTACACGTATTAAATGTAAAGATGTGATTGACAGCAAAAGTCAGTTTTTAGTTCACTTAAAAAATAAAATCAAATGTATATCATTGTAGTTAAATGTTTGTTATTTGTATATGATAGCTACTATAATATATAAAATGGTTCATGTTACCAAAGGAAAAAATATTGCACTTTAATTTATTCTTGTCATTCTTCCTGTCTGCAAATACCGTCCCATTTACTTCACATGCTGTAGACTATGGAGGAATCTGAAATAGATACTAAAAAGAGTCAAATACTGCTAATGAAAAAGTATTGTCACCAAGTGTGTAAGGATGATGCCTGGCAGAGTATTGGACTATATTTGTAAAGAAACCATTTGAAGAGTCTGTCAATTCTGCCACAACAGGTCCCCAAAGCAACAGGAAAATTAGTTATCTCCAGCTCCACTTTCCAGTGCTTGTTTTTAAGAAATTTATGGTAGCAGAAAATAATTGGAAATAACTGACCACATATTTTCAGTTCATTCACTTGGCATTTGTACCTATAAAGTAAAAATAATTTAAAATTGCTAAATCATTATTTTATCTAAAAAGTTCATTAAAGGAAATCTGTTTCAATATACTGACAAAATATATCAAAAGACTGTCGAATTTATTTGTCCAATATGTATTAAGAACTACCTTGTGCTTGGCACTGGTCTCAGACCTAGGGTTAAATAAAAATAAGAAATTATCTCTTCTTCAGAAACTTACAAGCTACTATGACTTTATGAAATATAATTCTATATTAAAGAATTTATCTGGCCGGGCGTGGTGGCTCACGCCTGTAATCCCAGCACTTTGGTAGGCCGAGGCGGGCAGATCACGAGGTCAGGAGTTCAAGACCATCCTGGCTAACATGGTGAAACCTCATCTCTACTAAAAATACAAAAAATTAACCGGGAGTGGTGGTGGGTGCCTGTCATCCCAGCTACTTGGGAGGCAAGGCAGGAGAATCGCTTGAACCCGGGATTGCGCCATTGCACTCCAGCCTGGGTAACAGAGCAAGAATTTATCTTCTAATTAATGTAGCAAACATTTTAAAAGAATAGTATTTTAGCTTCTTTCTGTTTTTCTCTCCACAAACAATCACATTTCTCTTGGCACTTACTCACACCGTATGTTGAGAAGATGACTGGATAAGAAAGTGAGTCATTTAAACAAACAAAGCTTCAGTTGTAAGTCACAGATGTCAAATCAAGAAGATAATTCTGAGAAAAGTTGAAGGCTAAAGAAGAACTAGCAGAAGAATTCAGTTTTCCTGATTTTCCGATTATTTGGGGGTATGGCCTAGGTCATGAAAACAAATCCAGGGTTGGCAAGGCAACAAATAAAAGCACATTTTTTGGGTAACATTAGAGTCAAAAGTAAAATAAGAATTTGTAAATAGCAACTTAGATGATCTGAGTTACCCCAGCTGGTATGTGGGAATAACTATATACATGCACAAATGTGGCATTCTCTGAATATTATGAGGGCATGTATATTTTTGAAGACATACCTGTTATCCCTATTACTAAAATTTGCCTATTAGACTCCAAATTACAGTTGTCAGCTGCCGCTTCACCAATAGCTCAAATAGATGAGAGCTACACAAAACATACTACTTACTCAACCACAATTTACCTGTCTTGCCTTCTCTTATTGGTGTTGTCTTTTTAAATAAAAATAGAGCAATACTTACAGGTAACATGCCAACATTTTCACTCGATATAATTCTCTTTTGTGGTGATGAAAACTTAATATAGGTATGATTATTTAAATGCTTTGTTCACGCATATGACGTGGAGTCAATTATTATATAGACGTTTACCTATGGTTTAGAATAGTTCTATCAGATAAGACCAAATACAGAAGGAACAATTTGGGAATAAATGAGATCATTGTCATGGGACACATTCAATGTTGTGGCCATGTATTCTCTTTCCCCCACTTTTCCTCAGAAGTCTGGATTTATCATGAGGAATCCATATAGTTCTAGAAAAGCTGACTTTAATCCTGTTCTGAGAGTAGGAGCACATGATCAAGGCTACATCAATAGGTGATTCAGCCCCTGGGCCACATTAAGTGGTTCTTGAGTGAGCATGTGATTTAAGGTAGCATATCCTAGCAAAACTGGGCCTTTGCTTGGGTTGTCAGGACAGAGTTCTTCCTGTAGGTGAAGAAGGTGGCATGTGACTCTGGGGGCTGTTGGCTCTCTTCTAACCATGAGAGGGGTTGCCTTTAGGAGGATTTAACATCATGAAGGACCAAATAGAGACATGGATAGAAGGTAGACCATAATGGCCTTTTTTGCCATTCAATTAAGACTTCCTTGAAATTGATTCTACTTCTGAACTTCAGCATCGCGAACCAATAAGTTACTTTTATTATTTAAGTTAATTTTAAGTTGAGTTTCTCTTAGATGCACTTAAAAAGCTCTTTAATGGATACATTAAAACATATGCTGAGTAATATCGTTAAAGACATGATAGCAAAGGGATTCAGACTGTAGACTAGTTGAACTGGATGATCTTTACGAATACTTTCAACTTTGCAATTTTAATATGAGATGAACCCAGGTTTCTGTACTCCATTACCTCCTCATGGGTCTAAAAATATTAAGATCTTCTAAAGCCATATATTTGCTATAAACAATGTGTATTTCAGTACACAAACTTTAGGACCATACAGTTCTCAGCTTAGTTTCATTATTGTGAAATGATTACATTTTATTGTTCCCATTAATCTAAGATGGTCCTTGCATAATTCTAATTAGAACACATTTTTCTGAGCATGATTTTTTTCTAAAACAGTCAGTATCTAGAGCAAAAGAGCAAGATTTGGCAGAGACCTAACATAAGATGTAGGCAACACAGGGTTTAGCCAAGTTTTTGCCTTTATATGTTGCTCCTCCTCATTTGTTGAAAAAGAAGGCTGGATATATCATTTTTGATCTAAGTACTAAGTATCTCTGCTAAACAGGAACACATCTTTCTCTCTGGAATGAAATTTTGGATTGAAGTTTATTGTAATCCAACCATCTTCAAATAGTGTCCTACATTGAAATTGATATAAAATATGGGGAGTCTGAATGCACCTGGGAATCTTACAGAATAAAGTGATACATGAAGACCACCTCCAGGATTGACTAAAGTCACATCTCTGTGGTGTCACGAGCCAAATTGACTACTTTCTTTATGAAAAAAAGATTCAGCTAGATCCTGGAGATAACCAGAGTACAGAGCACAGTGGTGCCTTCTTAGTCTGTTGCCATCCAATAGGAGGTTGGATTATTCCTGGCATTTAAGAGAAAAAGTCTAATTCCAGGAGAGGGTCATCACCTGAGCTTGTCTGGATGATTTCCAGAGCAGGATACTTGTCTTACAAAGAACGTCTGTTATCTTCTTCCTGGAAAAAGTGTTTTGGAGCTTCACATTCTTGGCTAATGCGCCTCCATTCCCTTTGAGCATATGTACTTTTCTTCTGTGGATGGTGGCATTTTTCCCTCAATTGTATGTTTGTTTTCAGTCTTCCAGAGCAAAAGGAATTACCTAAAAACATATTCAGTATTTACATGTATTTCAGTAAGTGCTTTTTAAAAGATTTTAAGCGTCTTTTAGAAATAGAATATTTTGTCTAGTTTTTGTGCTTGATCAGTATGAGTCAGGAGGAGTAAGGGCTGGATTTGGGGAGATGAGTTAATAAACTTCATAGTGCCACCAATGCGAGGCCTGGATTCTCAAAAGTAGAGTTTTATGTAGTTCTCAAGAGTGTAAGTTTTTCTATCCTGACAACCCCCAAAATCATTTTAAATAGTTTCTCAACACCTCTTTTATTTAGCACTTTATTCATTTTCTATAAATAGTTTAAAGACATTAGTAGCATTTACTGTTGTTATTTTATGTTGTTTTATATACACATTGAGAGAACAGAATGGGACCATATTTTAGGTTAAAATTCAGTCTGCAGGCAAAGGCTTCTACTTCTGTATGAAATACACTGGAAAATTTAATCTGAGGAAATTTCTTATGTCAGCAGCTGTCACAAAATGTGTGGCCTGCTTTGGAATCTGGAACAGCTGACATACTGAAATACTATTTCTTTTTTTATGAGGAAATAAGACTATCAGTGGAATCTGTTTTCTTTGAAGTGCTTCAGCCATTTTATTTCTAATTTCAGATGTCAGCAGCCTGTTTGGGATGACTAAATGAGGCAGAGAATATTCCAATGAGCCCTTAGTATCTGAGGTATTCCCCAGATACTTTTTAAGCATAGCTGGGTGGGGAACATCCAATCATTATGCCAGATGCCATAGTGTTCACAGGGAAAACATGCTCCAGGCTTCTGTGAAGGTTACATAGGTTTTCCACAAAATGATTTATTGATGGTTTCCTGGAAGGAACATGGACTCTTCACTCCATCACCTGACACTTTACACCATTTTCCCCAGGCTATACCTTATGCAAGACTAGCCCTTCTCAGTTTACCCAATGTGTTATTTTCTCCCATTACTCAAATAGCTTAGGAATCTTCATTTCTGGAAGAAGGCTTTCCTGATTAAAAATTGTTAACTATTCAAGGGATGTTTTCCCACAAATGCAGAGGCCTAGACTTCCAAAGTGTAGCTGTAATTTTGTTTTTACATAATAGATCTGTTTTAATTTATATATCTCTTTAAATTATTGACCATGTATGTACACTTTGCATAGCTGGTCATCTTGTGTGTCTTCTGAATTAAAAAATAACAGTGCAATGAGATGAACCTTGGGATGGAAATTAGAGGATAACCTAGCTTTTGATCCACTTTATGTTCTAAGCTCACAGCAGTGTGGCCAACAGTAGGCTGTGTTTTGGCAGATCTAGAAGAGTCCGATATTGTAACTGCTAAGAATACAGGTTTATTAATACCATATACAAGAATTTTAGTGACTTCAGGTATGTTTCTTACACATCACGCCACTTTACTGATCTGTAAACTGAGTATGGTATGGTGCCTTCAGAGGATTTTTGTGAGGTTAAATGGAAACAGTGCACATAAAGTACTTAGCATAATGTTGACTATTATTAATACAATTATCCAACCTCAAGTCAGTGAAAAAATCTCCTCAAACTACATCACAGTCATCAATATAAGAAAGTAAATGTCACGAGGTTGCAGGAAAGATTAAAAAAGGCAATGACAGGCCAGGCGCGGTGGCTTA
Source organism: Hylobates moloch (assembly GCF_009828535.3). Lineage (NCBI taxonomy): Eukaryota > Metazoa > Chordata > Mammalia > Primates > Hylobatidae > Hylobates > Hylobates moloch. The sequence continues at coordinate 156,299,276 of NW_026652276.1, read as the reverse complement.
TGCCTATAATCCAGCACTTTGGGAGGCCGAGGCAGGCAGATCACAAGGTCAAGAGATCGAGACCATCCTGGCCAACATGGTGAAACCCCCGTGTCTACTAAAAATACAAAAATTAGCTGGGCGTGGTGGCATGCGCCTGTAGTCCCAGCTACTTCGGAGGCTGAGGCAGGAGAATCGCTTGAACCTGGGAGGCAGAGGTTGCAGTGAGCAGAGATCACGCCACTGCACTCCAGCCTGGTGACAGAGTGAGACTCCATCTCAAAAAAAAAAAAAAAAAAAAAAAAAGAGCAATGACATGAACAAGAGTCACTTTTCTTCGAAAAAAAACTAAAAAAAAAAAAAAGTTTGGAATAGCCCGGGCTATTGGTGGTTCATGCCTGTAATTCCAGCACTTTGAGAGGCTGAGGTAGGTAGGTCCTTTGGTCCCAGGAGTTCAAGACCAGCCTGGCCAACATGGCAAAACTCCGTCTCTACAAAAAATACAAAAATTAGCTAGGAGTGTTGGCGGGTGCCTGTAGTCCCAGCTACTTGCAGGGGCTGAGGCATGAGAATCACTTGAACCTGGGAGGTTGAAGCTGCAGTGAGCCGAGATCATGCCACTGCACTTCATCCTGGGTGACAGAAGGAGATCATCTGAGAAAAAAAGAAAAAAAAGAAAAGAAAATATGTGGAGTAGATGCACATATGTGCACTCATATGATATCTATGATTACTGTGTGATAAATCAGTATTTTTAAAGCATGATCCTTATGAAAATACTTTGTAAAATATAAAATGATATATAAATAATTATATAAATAATCAGTGTTGTTTTTATTATTTTCACATTCACCATTACCATTCCCAACAAAAAGAACCCCATGACATGGGGTAAGAAGATCAGGTACAATAAAAGGCAGAATCCATAGAGGGAGGATTTCAAAAAATAAAATAAAAGCAGTTATTTAATATTATCGGAGACATTAAGTAATCTGAGAACAAAAACATTGATGTCATTATGAAAATATTTGTTCATTTTTATGAGACTTTTGAATAGTCTCTATAAGATAAAGTATTCTTAGATATTGTGAGTAAAATGAGACGTGAGAAATTGTTTCAAATGGTAAAATAGTATTGAAAAGTGAGATGGCAAGAAAAACAGAGGGAAAACATAAAAATCTGTGAAAATAATTCCTCTAAGCTTTATTATTTTAGAAAGAATAAAGGGATGTGTTTTTTTGTTCCCCACAAGTATTCCTGATCATGTGTCATCTATATTCTAAAACAGGGCAAGAAAGGTGAGATGGAAATGAGAATAATAAGTGATGTAAAAGAAAGGTACTGTCCTTAGGGTGCCTACACATAAAAATCTGAGAATTAAGAAAAACTTTTTTTTAAAAGGGAAAAAAAAAGTGGGTGTTGGGAAGAAGAAAAAAGGAGGAAAAAAGGTGAGTATGAGGGAGGAAGAAGGAAAGTTAGAAGGAAGAATGGAATCAAACCTTATGGGGTTGAGTAAAAAACAAATTTGATAAAACTAACATAGGAGTTTGAAAGGGAAAAGGATAGGCTCTTTCCTTTATAAAATGAAATAGGAAATGGATGAAGCAAATGTTCATATAAGCAATGTCAGCATTCCATTTGTCTTCTCAGACTCAAAATTCCTGTTGCAGTATAAAAATCTCTAAATATATTTTACTGTCTACATGCAAGAACATTGGTTAGTTTCACACTTTATCTGAGAAAGATGAATATCTTTCATGACATCAGTTAATTTGCAGTTGAACATTTTAACTTGATAATCATTTCTTACAGTTGCTCTGCACCAAGCACTGTTCAAGACAATCATACACTGACTGATAAGAAATAAAACAGAAGATTGACAGAATCTGCCTGGTCTTGTGCAGCCCAAGTGTCTAGAGGGAGGGCCGGGGTGTGGACTACTGATTTCATGATGGGAATGGTGTGATAAATGCCATCACAGCAGCACTAGCTGGAGTAATAAAAGCACAGTGTAGAATGAGAGTAATTCTGCCTGCTCATGAGTTTTTCAGCAAAGGCTCCTTGCAAAACTACACCAAACTCATTTTTCTTCCAGGACAGAATTTCAATCAACTGGAGCTGAGAGTTTAGCTTTGGTTCAGAATGCATTTCTCCCCACCTCCTTTTTTTTTTTTTTTTTTCCAAAATAGAGGTGCTCTGATGCTAAAGACTATTTTTCATACAGAAGTCCCATATCCCCAACTTTTAGCCTTGAATTAAGAAACACTTACAAAGATGATCAGTTTGAAGCAAAATGAAATCTAAGTATTCAATCACTCATTCTTCAGTTATTTCCACTTGCATTGATTGAACTGATTAAGATTGCCCCAGTCATTGCACATAAGTGAAGGTAGTGCAGAGGTTTCCCAGCATTTTCTTTTTTTCTTTTTAATTGTAATAAATATCACTTATTCTTATTACTGTAGTATTACCATTTTTCACAGTTTATCAACCTAGAGGTCACCCTGACTGTTTAAATCCAGAGCGTCATCAAATTAATGAATTCCATGGTAATTCACAAAATGATAGTGCATCTCACTCCCAAAGATGTCTTGTATTTGATAACATAGGTATTTTTAATCCTGTATCCAGAGAAATGGGATCTGAAAAGCCAGGACCCCCCAACTAAAGAATTCTGTGGAAGAGAGGGCTGGGGCCACAGAAGGGGTCCCTGCAGAGGCTTAGAGAAGTGCCACAGCGGTCTCAGGCCCCACAATGCTGGGAAAGACTCTATAATCTTGTTCTGTGCTGATCTAGCCTGGCCTGGGTTTGATGCTTGCTATGACCCTCTAAGCCTGAATCACCCCAAAGCAGATGAGCCAGCATCCTTAATGAGATTTGTGGGGACCCCAGGGCACTTGAGGTGTGAGTCTCAGTCCACCTGTAGTGTGGACCTGGGCAGGTAGCTTGATCTCTGCCAGCCTCAGTGGGCTGACCCATAGCTTAGTTCTCATTTATAAGCAAGAATTTGCAGTATTCGATTTTCCATTCCTGAGTTGCTTCACTTAGAATAATGGCCTCCAGATCCATCCAAGTTGCTGAAAATACATTATTTCATTCTCTTTTTTGGCTGAGTAATATTCCATGGTGTAGATATACTACATTTTCTTTATTCACTCATTGATCAGTGGGCACTTAGGTAGTTTCTGTATCTTTGCCATTGTGAATTGTGCTGCCATAAACATACACGTGCAGGTGTCTTTTTGATATAATGACTTATTTTCCTTTGGGTAGATAGCCAGAAGTGGGATTGCTAGATTGAATGGTAGATTTCGTTCTTTAAGAAATCTTCATACTGTTTTCCATAGAGGTTGTAATAATACACATTCCCACCTGCAGTGTATAAGCATTCCCTTTTCATGACATCCACTCCAACGTTTGTTGTTTTTGACTTTTAAATAATAGCTATTCTGGCTTGGGTAAGGTGGCATCTCACTGTGGTTTTAATTTGCATTTCTCTAATGATTAGTGATGCTGACCATATTTTTTGTATGTTTATTGGCTGTTCATATATCAAAGAAATGTCAATTCATGTCATTTGCCCAGTTTTTGATAAGATTATTTGTTTTTTTCTTGCTGATTTGTTTGAGTTCCTTCTAGATTCTGGATACTAGTTCTTTGTCAGATGCATAGTTTGCAAATATTTTTTCCCATTCTGTGAATTGTCTATTTACTCTGCTGATTATTATTTTGCTGTGCAGAAGCTTTTTAGTTTAGTTAGGTCCTATTTATTTATTTATATTTTGGTTGCATTTGCTCTTCGGGTCTTAGTCCTTAATTCATTGCCTAAGCCAATGTCTGGCAGAGTTTTTCCTAAATTTTCTTCTAGAATTTTTATGGCTTCAAGTCATATATTTAAGTCTTAATCCACCTTAAGTTGATTTTTTATATGAGGTTAGAGATAAGGATCCAGTTTTATTCTTCTACATGTAGCTATCCAGTTTCCCCAGAATGATTTATTGAATAAGGTGTCTTTTTTCCAGTTTATATTGTTGTATGCTTTGTGAAAGATCAGTTTGTTTTAAGTATTTGGCTTTATTTCTGTACCATTGGTGTATGTATCTACTTTTGTACCAGTATTCCTTCTGTTTGGTGTATGTACTCAAAGAAAAGCATTTTTTGGTTCATTCAAAAATAGGGCACAATTTATATTTTTTGTATGATATTCTCTGCTTAGAATCCGCAGTGAGCAGCAAATAGAGTGTATTTGCCTCAGGCAATATTGTAGACATAGCACTCTTACATATTTATTGTGCTTTGGGTGAATAGTCATTACACAGGGAGAATGTCAAATCATTACATAAAACATGGGGCTGGGCGCAGTGGCTCATACCTGTAATCTCAGTACTTTGGGAGGTCGAGGTGGGTGGATCACGAGGTCAGGAGTTCGAGACCAGTGTTGCCAGTATGGTAAAACCCTGTCTCTACTAAAAATACAAAAATTAGCTGGGTGTGGTGGTGCGCACCTGTAGTCCCAGCTACTTGGAAGGCTGAGGCAGGAGAATCGCTTGAACCCAGGAGGTGGAGGTGGCAGTGAGCTGAGATTGTGCCACTGCACTCCAGCCTGGGTGACAGAGCAAGACTCCATCTCAAACAGAAAAAACAACCAACCAACCAGCCAAACAAACAGAAAAACAAGCAAACAAAAAAAATCATAGTGTAACTTTTCAAGGGCCATCATAATGAAAAGTTGAAAACCGACCAGTTATTGTGTGTATGTCTATTTAAACATCTATACATGTACCCACATTTATATAAACTGTGGTGCAGAATGTAGAATACGAAATCCATGTTCACATGAAAGCTGTAAAATAACAAATTTCAAGCTTTATAATAGTTCGCTTCAGCATGGACCATTCAGTGCCCTGTGGTGTATTTAATCTCCTTTACAGAACTTTAGAGTGCTCCACTGTGATAAAAATTTTTGAGAAAAATTGTACAGCCCAATGCTTGATCCTGCCACTTTAGAGAGAGTTTTACCTCCACACTTCACATTTTCTCTAACTTTTCTGACATCTTCTGTATTTAGAGAAAGGAGATGACATGTGGAGAGAGAAAACAACAGAGAGAAGTTTAAAGTTGTTTGCTGGGATCCTATCTTATGTTTTGAGAATCTGACACCAAAGAAACCTGAGAACATAGTTAAAAGGAAAAAGAAACAAAATTAATTAGCAAATATTCAACAACCAAAACCTCTGCTATGTTATTATTGATTAAAAATGAGTCCTTTTCCAAGAAAAAAAATCCATTGTCATGGAATTGGCAAGAAATATTTTATATGTAAGAAAGATCGAAAAAGTGATTACTATTCCCTATATTAAGGAATTTCCTTAGGACCAACATCTTCTTCTAAGTGACTTATTAAAAGGGAAAGCTTTTCTAGTTGAAAAAAAGTTTCTGGATTTCAAATTCCATGCACTATGCCTTGCAGAATAATAGGGAACCAGACAGGCACTGTAAGCAGAAAACAAACAAAAGAAAGAATCACAGCTAAGGGACAGGAAAGCCCACAATTCTTGGAGTAAGCAGTTTATACATTTTTACTTCAGTGAAAAGGGCAAGGGAGCCTATTAATAAAATTCTGACATATTGGTAATGTTGTTGGTTACCAGGTAAAATAATGGTTTTATATAATTATGCGGTTTTAGTTATCTATTTTTAAAAAGAAAACTTGCATTCATAACATATATATGGTAATGAAGAAATTATGGAGATAAAGCCATTTCCATGTTGCTTACTATATTCAAACCCAGAGAAGCACAGTGGGATAATCAGTTAATTTATAATTTTATTAAACATCTAAAAACTCTATTTGAATTGTTAAAAATTTATTTTGAAACAACACATTTCTCAAGACTTTCTCAAGATATTTGTTTTGATATTAGCCTTCGTTTGGCTAAACTGAGAAAGCTAAATAAAACACTAAAGGCAAATTAATATGCATTATTGTCACACTGAAATATCATATGTACCAATTAGTTTATATTTTTTCACTACTAGGTAAAAAAGACGAGTGCAGTTAATCTAATAATGACACTATTTTAATTCTATAGGTATAGGTAAACACTTCAGGATCTTCTGATCTAAAAGTGTTTTGAAATTATATCAGAGTATGCTTGTTACTTGAGGTTTCTGAAACAATTGAATTGAACGTGGATATTTTAGCTTTTAAAATCACAGATTTGCAAAGCATACTATTTATAGGATTCCTAAATAAATAGGGCAAGATGCAGAGCAAAATGCTTAACCATCGTTTTAGGTGCAGCTAATAAAGGAAAGGAAAAGTACTTAAAGGAGTGAGGAGAGAAAACCTTCCCATTATAGTTCATGGAAAGATTATTTGCTTATCATTGTCCCACATGCCTAGCTTTAGCCATGTGATCTGCCCAAGGCAGCTAATCACTTTCACTCTAGTAAGCTGGCGGCAGGCTGGCCTTAGAGGATATTGTTCTAAGAGCTTCCCCCTCAGAGAAACCAGAGAGAGAGAAAAAAAGCACATCATTTAATAATTAAGAACCCAGTGAACATGCCAGCCTGAATTTTTAACACATCAGATTGCCTTTTTTCTTTATCCATTGATTCATTCATGCAACATATAATACTAATGGCTACTAATATTAATGTTAGATAATGTCCTTTATTTTTTGGAGGAGAGGAAGATCTGAGGCAGACAGATCATTTAGAAAGCTGTTTTTGTGCTATGTTTGGGTTTGCAGATCTAGGGGCAATTGTTGAAATACTATTATAAGGCAGAAACTGTAAAAATGTGATGATGAAATTTCTGTTCTGGATTCAATGATGGTAGTCACTGGAATAGCATTCAGGTAGAAACATACCTGATAACAAAGCTCAGGAGAAAGAGTAGGCATGGAGAGAAAGTTTAAAATTGTCTATCTTCTTTAATATTCATATTTATATGAGTAATATTTAATATACTATTTGTATTTAATGTTTATGGAGCTTTTACTATGTTGTAAGCTTATGATAAGCACTTTACATGAATTCTCTCACTTAAACCTTGCAAGAGGTCTATGAGTTACTTACCATTATCATCCTTCTTTTATAAATTTGATCTTCCAGCTAGCAGAGAGATTCTAAACCAGGTCTGACTTTCCAATTTCAACATCTATGTTTGAATCTCAAATGCTATATGGTACCCTGCCTTTGCATTCTCAGTGTCTAACATCCATATCTACTTAGTGAATGACTGATTACATATTAACATTTGTGCAGCAGGACAGCCTGAAAGTGCAAACAGCATGTCTAAAGAAAGAAAAGCATAGGGAGCCAAAGGATTTTAATTGTTGAAAAAAAATTCAATTAAAAACATTTCAATTAAAAACATTTTAATTGTTGAAAAAAACTCTGAAATTATAAAGATTAATTGAGAAGTTTTAAAAAATGACTAAGCATAGTAATAAAAGATTTAGAATGATTCAGTAATTTCTGGGGCTATAAGGGAGGGCGAGAGAGAGAGAGGCCATAAATTTTAGGAAAGTTTCTATTTCTGGCCTGAACTGTATACATTTTTACAGGTAGGATAATTCAGTAGGTTTGGAATTTATTTCATGTTTCCATGGGTAAATTGTTCTCATTTGAGGAACATCAGGGTATTTGTAGCTAATTTTTTTGTGTGTACAAACGGTAATTTCTACTCACAGTTAATGTTGTTGAACATCCACTCTGCAAGATTGTATAGCACATTCTGTGGAAGGTGTAAAGTACATATATAAGACAGTTCTCTACTCAAGAAACTTTATCTGGGAGTTGGGGAGGCAGGATGGAGACATCAGTACCTCCAAGACCTACCATGATCTTGCCCCACACTGTCCCAGTTCCCTCCCCACTTCCCTCACCTTGCCCCACCCACACTGACATCCATAAGACATTGCGCACACTTGCCTCTGAGGCTTTTTTTCTTGGCGGGGGAGGGGAGGTTGCATTTGCTCTTTCTCCTCTCGGGTTTCTCCTTTCAAGACATCACTCCTTCACTTCCCTCAGGGTTATGCTCAAATATCAAGAAATTAGTAGGGGCTCCTTTGACTCTATAATATAAAATATGCAGATACACCTCATTCCACTTACCCTATTTTTATTTTTCTCTATGGCACTTATCATCAATTTATACATACTTATACAATTTATGCATCTGATGTACTTATTTATTGTTTACCAGCTGTCTCTGGCCACTAGTCTGTGAGTTGTTTGAGGGGAAGAATATTGTCCATTTTGTTTGTGTTTGTATCCTCAGCAGCTAGAACAATGCCAGACATGTGATAGAGACTTCATAAGTACTTACTAAGTGAACGAAGGAGGAAACTTATTAATGAAGATACATATAACTACACAAGAGCCAAATTGTTGATAAAGGTAATAATCACTAGAAAATTCATAGGAAATTCTTGGGTATACACATTTCCCCAAATTTTACAGGGTGAAAACTACTCAAGGAGAAATATTCTGTCCCTTAAATATTATATCTATAAGGAGTGCTATGCCTGGAGGACTACTTAATATATTGCAAGTTTTGATACATATTTTTGGAGAAGTTATATTTCCAAGAGGAGATGTATTTTTATCAGGAGTTTAAAATTAGAATTTATATGAATGGCAAGTAGAAGAGATGAGATTGACCTCCCCCATGCAGTTTTCATGACATGGTGTTGGAGGATGCTGGCAAGAGCTGCAACTTAAGGTAAAAAAGTAGACACTTGGGAATTCGCAAAACATAGTTTATGTGCTAATATTCCCAGAGTTTTGGGGATTTGTGGTTGTCATTAATTCATTTATGTCTCAAATATTTATTGGGCACATATTCACATATTGTTTGCCCAGAATTCTTCTAGGGGCAGAGGACACAGCAGTGACTAAACAGAATAAACCTCTGCCCTTATGTAGCTGACATAGTTCGAGGAAGCAAAATATATGGCATATTCTATCTGTGGAAAATAATTGTTGTGGAGGAAAGTAAAGCAAGGAAGTCAAGTAGGAATTGTAAATGGGGAAGGCAAGAGGATCATAATTTCAAATAGAGAAGGTGAGCAAAACCTCAAGGACATGTGGATGTCAGGAAAATGAATGCCCTGCTCCTGCTTCCCATGGAGGCCAGCGTGGCAGCAGGGAGGAAAGCGGAGCAGAGCAGGCAATGAAGGCCAGCAGTAAGTGAGGAGCGGAAGATCCTGTAGCACCTGTGGGTTGGGTTCGCTCTGAATAAGGGAAGACAGTGGATAATTTGGAGTAGAGAAAGTACATGATGTGACTTGTATTTTAAATGGGTCCTCTGGTTGCTCTGTTGATTACAGAGCTGTGAATCCTCTGGAATGGCAATGGGTTTATTGCCTCTAGCTGGAGGCATTTTTGGTTAGACAAAATAACTTCACAATTTGATTTTAGAAAATACTATTTGAATTCCCCAAAAGGGTCTTTTTAGGTTTTAATTAAACATCTTTCATTTCTACATAAGCACATCTTTTAAAGTTTTCAGCATATCTCTCATCCTCACTGCTACCATGAGAAATTCACCTTCAGGAAGCTTTCTGGGTTAGATAGAGTATAAGTGGCCAACGAATCATCTTGTTCATTGACTGTTCTCAAGTGCAATTACATTGATCTGCTTGGATTCTAACTCACTTTTCCTTCCTTGATGTATGTTCTTTCTATTAAAGACTAAGGGGAAATGTATTTGCGAGAGAAATCTGTCATAGATTTCCTATATTTTCCTTTGCATTCCATTATATTTTGAATTATGTATCTAATTAGGTCTAACACCCATTACATTATGAAAACCTATGCCATATAGTATTGAAAATTGTGTTTTACTGCTGTGTCATTTAAACAACAAATTCTAGAAAACTTCAAGCAGGTCTTTAACCTACCTGGTAGGTCTGAAACTTTTTGAGGTACATTTTATATTTACATTAGTCTCATAAATATCTAGAATTCGGACCTAAATTTAGCTTTGCTATTGCAAGTAATTATGAATAGATAGCTACTTTACAATCCAAGTTGTGGGTTTCCTTGCTTAAAACCTATTTAAGCATGGGGACTTGAAATCGGTATGACATTTATAAACTGACATATCTGTTCATCACTTTTTAATAAGGTTGGTGTTTTTCAGAGCATGTTGCCATGATTGCCATGCCATTTAAGAGAGGCCACTCATTGGTTCAGTATTCATAGATTATTGTACAAAAATTACATAATGCCCCACTGAAGATGAAGTGAATCCAGCACACCTGGGAATGAGTCACAATTTTCTTTGATCTCTGATAAACACTTACTTTAAGAATCTGAAAGTTGTTTTCTTTTTAACGTTTGATTCAAGTAGTTTAGTCAACAAACTAAACTTAATAAATAAACCAGATAAAATAAAATTTGCAATCTGTTATGTCAGCTCCTTGGCTCAGGTTATGCCAAATTACCACATAATGGATGATTATTCAATCATGTGTTGTATGATACAATCAACCAAGATTAATATAATTTAATTAACTAAATTGAAGTGAGGCAACCACTCTGAATATTCTTGAAATTATTAACCTTCAAGAAAATTAAGGGTTTAATTGAAATAATTCAGGGAATGCCTTTTACTATTGTCTTCTATTTCAAAAAAACTCTAAGATCCATTGGGTATTTGACCTGGTATATTGAGGTCTCCTACATAAATTTCTAAAACTATAATCATAATAAATCCCATTTTTGTGGAGTACTTTTCTAAGACCACAACCCTCCTTAAATAAACTAAAACAGACTGTAACTTATTAAGGCTGTGAACTGGCTGGAATATATTCTTTTCACTGTTGCCATAATTAGATAATGAAAAATGAAAATGCTTGGATTCTCACAAAACAATGCACACATAAAAGGCATACCAATTTGGTTCTGTTTATTCACAATATTACCACCCTCTATGCCCACCATTTAGGACCCCTTTGAATCTGTAAAAATTCAAATCCAGTTATGCCCTGCTGCTCTGAGCCAAGGGTATGAGACTCACAACATTCCCGAAATGATAAACACAACTGTCTCAAAGAACATAGCTTGATATAAAAAATGGCTTAGAGAACTGCGGAAAATGCTGAAATTTTAGAGACAGATGTTTTTCTGATGGGATTTTCTATGAAGGCAATTAGGAAATGGTTCATCTTGCTTCCAAGGAAATAGGATGCCAGGTCTATTCTAACACTCTCCCATGATAATACTGCAGAGATAGGAAATAGATTGAAATTTTTTTCTGGTTTGATTGTATCTGTCATTTATAATTGCATAGTTACTCTGATTACCTAAGCCAACCGTCCCTACCTATCTTTTTCAGTCTTGATGTAATACCTTCCATGTGCATGTCTAGGAAAATATTTGTATAGGTGTGCATGTGTGTTATGTATTGATTTTTTAAAAATCCTTTGTTTAGTAAATAAAAAAACTGGTAGAGAATGTCTTTTAGTCAAGAGGTCATGGATTTGAAAGGTTTGCTTCTGAAAGAATTTGTTGAAATTTTCTGACTGTTATGGGAAAATGGACATTTAGCCCTACACAGATCATTGGGAAAATGAACCAGATTCAAGACCTCAGCTATAAAAGTCACAGAGAGCATGAAATTTTGTCTGGGGTTTTATTGTAGTGTCTCACAGCTGCATAATAATCACCTTTGCAGAAAATAGAGGCATTCAGGTGACTCATTTTGGAGATTCAAAAGATTTTATTTTTTCATTAGAAAGAGGCACTTTTGTATACCATAGGGTATACAAATATTGCATCATATCTATGATTCAATAAGCTTTCAATAAATATTTGTTACTTTGTGAATTGATAAAAGAAGTTGATAAATGAAAAAATACAAGTTTTTGATTTGCCTTTTTCGGCAACACAAGGTTATTTGGAAATTAAACATTATTTAACAAGTGAATTACTTGTTTATTTATTTATCAAATACTCCTTGCCTTCGACTTAACCAATGCCAGTTACTTAGGAGAAAACAGTGAATCAGATGGACATCATCCCTGATCTCATGGTGTTTATAATCTAATGGGTTATGCTATTGGGATTAAACATGTAGGTTACAGATAGATAGTCTGAAGGTTTCTTAAACTAGCATCTGTACTAAATTTGTATTCAGTGGATGTTTTCTAGTCAATTAGTGCCTTGCTGAGCATGCTGTCAGTTTTGAAGTTTAGTTATACATTAGTGTTATCCAGGGAATTTGTACATACAGATTTACAGACCCTAAACCAGACCTACTGAATCAGAATCTCTAGAGTTGAGATGTAGAAGTCTGAATATTTAAGGAACTCTGTGGGTTTGTCTGATAAAGCTAAACTGGCATTCACAAATCAGTATTCAGGGAAAGATTGAAATCAGTATTCATATAAAGTTTTATGTTCATGCCAAAACAAAAGTAAATATCAATGGACTATTGTTCTGTGTCAAATCATTTCATGTGAAGAGGTGATCAAAGTAGGCTCAGTCATTGGCCCTACCTCATTACACCTAATACTACAATCTCTGTCCCTAGGGTTTGCCATTAATGTATGGATTTTACTCCCTTGAGCCTTCAGTTACTGAGTAGCATTCTCTAGACAGTGAATCTTCTCTTCATATTTCCTTGTCATCACTCTTTTTCCTATAGTGAAACCAACTCAGGACATAACTTTCCCAATAGAAACTTGGAGGGTTTTATTTTACTGGCTTCAATAACTTTCACTGTAACCAAAAGAATATTGCCTTCTCTTACCATATCTGTTCTTATTGTTTAATCCTAACCTGTATAACAATGTAATTACTCATGTGTATAGTAAAAAAGATTCAATTTTTGATTTTCCATGCATAAGGGATTTTGGACACAAAATCATATATTCAAAGTTCCTTATAATTCTCAATCATATGATCTCATTGCTTTCGTTCTCTGATACTTAACTCTCAAAGGACCATCTCTGTGAAGCTTTCAACTTTTCTCCTTGTGGGTCTGTCCACTCCTGGACTAAGCTGGACTAAGTCATCACTTAATGTCATTAATAGCTTATTGGAAATGGCAACTTTAAGCAAAACGATGTATAGGAAAGTCATTTTTTTTCTTCTCATCAACATATAATGAAACAATGTTGAACAAAACGACATTATTTGAGGTGTCAGTTTGCTTAAAATTGTGGTTTCCAAGACCCTATCAATGACATTAAATGAGGATTTGTTGTACTAGATTCTGCCAGCCAGCTGGGCAAAGGGTCAGAACTGAGAAATAACTCAACTAGACTTTATCAAATACTTGCATTGTTTTCCAGGAATTAGTTACTTCAGAATTCATGACCTTGGGAAAACTGCAAGCTATTCTAACCAGCAGCAAGTGGCCCTGGCTGTGGTTTCGAAGAGAGAGTAAGACATACTGAGCCAACATGGTTCCCTCTAGAATGGGGTAGGGAGTGCCTTGTATCATCCTTTCTGCAATCAGAGGTCTGCTTCACTGCCTTAGAACTGCAGAGTGCACTTTTGCTTGTGGCACTCAATGCAGAGAATTAAAGACTCTCAATAAAGAGATTAAAGCAGAGAGTCTGTCCAGACAAATAACTTCTCCTGAACAGAGGGAATCTGACTTTGCATACATTCTCCTTGTTGTATAGAGGTGAAGCATCTTTATGCATCAAGAAAGAACCACTAGTTGTTTCTGTTTTTCAGGTTTTGTTTTTTAAAGGTAATAATCAATTATTGACTTAAAAAACCCTGTGTCTTATTTATTTAGCCCCAACCACTGTCCTAATGCAAAAGCATCAGAGACCTCAAATCAGAACCACTGGATTGAACCCATAAACCCCTAAATCCATTATTATTATTATTTTATACCATAAGTTTATGTGATTTGGTATACATCAGAAGATAATCTCTCTCTTACTCTGCTTTGCAATTTTTTAATGATGTTATTGTTGAAGGAAACCAGGTTGCTTTTCCTTTAGCATCTCCTACCGTCTAGATACTGAGAATTGTACCCCCCCCCCATATTGTTTAACATGTTCCTCTCTTGTATGGTTCATTTTTGAGAATAAGACACATATGTAGTTGACAATGACAAAAAATATCTAAAATTTGGAAGTGTGAACCCCAAATCATCAACTGTGGTTAATTGCTGCATGGTGAATAATTTAATTGAAGTATTTTTTGTTTGTTTGCTTGCCAGTTTTTGTATAGCTGTTTAGAAAAATTCATAATTAATAGTTACTGTTTTTGCCATTTATATTTAACAGTGAAAACATAATATAATAAGAGTAGTAAAATATTCCTGTAATATTTTAAGACATTTTTAGGCATTATTTTAAGAAAAGCTAAGCATTAAGAAATAGTGAAAGTTTATTAATTTTTCAGTCTTAAAAAGCTCTATTTAGTGAAAACTTATGAAGAATGATACGTATTTTGGTCTCTGTCCACCAAGGAAAAATATAAAACTCTTCTTCTTTCAGGTTAATCTTCACATTGACCTGAATCCAATGAATCTCTTGATATTTATCTCATTTTTAAAAACTGAGGTAATTATGCAGTTGCTTTTTAAAATGCTATGGGTTGTGAATTCTGTTTCTCTTTCACATTTTATAAGGCTTAGTCTGACCTGTATACAAAGAGATGTACTGTAAAAAAATCTAAGCAAGTAGCAAAGGGGCATGCAAGTTTAAATTAATGACTGTGGGAATTAATGAGGATGAGAGATGATTTTTCTTTTATTTGGCTTATTAGCATAATTTGAAATCAACCTAAACAACTGCTTCTGTTTTCAGCATTCTTGAATTTTGCAGTATTTTCAGCATCCTCCTGAAGGCTGACAACCACCAGGCAATTGGTTTTTGATCCTTTGCTTGAATTGCTGTTGTTTTCATAAATGCTTGAACTAAGCAAAAACAGCCTGTATGAGGTTCCTTCTCTAAAACTTTACTTCCTTTATACACATTTTAATTCACATTTATAGGAGAGACTATCAGCATGTCAGGATGGAAGTTTATGAAGACATTAGAATGCTCACATTGGACCAGCAGTGCAGAAAATTGCAGTAGTGTTTCTCAGCCAAAGCTTTGGCTGATGCAAATGCTTGGCTTTTATTTAATTGAGGCGAATACAAAGCTGATTTAGAATGCCACCTATTTTTGTTATTTGAGTAGCCTACATTCTTAATAATCTAATTTCCATTGTGTGATGGCCCAGGGCAAAGTGCTTACTTGGAGAGGAGCAATTTGTGAACACAGATGGGCTTGAATTGAAACAGCCAGATCTCCTGTGACCTCCCTGAGGTTCCGTTGTCCATCTGAGACACCCCAATTGCAGCTTAGCCTAGCTATGTCCTAACCTCTTCTCACTTCCCCTTCTCACAGTCCTAAATTCTTTTCTAAATAAGTCTGAAAGTCTGGTTAAGAATAAGTGTTGTGTCTTTATTATCCCAAAGTGGGCATTTAAATTATAACTCCAGTATAAGTCATCCCTGAAAGAAAAGCTGGTCTCTAAGGCTTTTATAAAGTCTTTAATTTCAATATTATTACCTGTGTCAGGCTAATTCCCTCATTCCTTCTTCTTTTTTTGCTTGTTTATTTGTTTATTATTGTTAGTAGCAGTATTGATTGTTGTTTTAAGTATCTACCATGTGTCAAATAACATACTGGGTGCATTAAGTCTAATTTCCCACAACCCAACATTCTAGGCATTATTATCTCTGTTTTGCTGATGAGGGAACTCAAATTATGCCCTAAATCCCAAAGCTGGAAAATGGCAGAGTAGGCCAGCCATGGTGGCTCATGCCTGTAATCCTAGCACTTTGGGAGGCCAAGGCGGGTGGATCACCTGAGGTCAGGAGTTTGAGACCAGCCTGACCAACATGGAAAAACCCTGTCTCTACTAAAAATACAAAATTAGCCAGACATGGTGGTGCATGCCTGTAATCCCAGCTACTCAGGAGGTTGAGGCAGGAGAATCGCTTGAACCTGGGAGACGGAGGTTGCGGTGAGCCGAGATCATGCCTTTGCACTCCGGCCTGGGCAACAAGAACAAAACTCCATCTCAAAAAAAAAAAAGAAAAGAAAAAAAAAGAAAGTGGCAGAGTCAGATTCAAATTTAATTCATCCTGGGTAGTTTTCACTCTTCTGTGTGGTTGTAGCCAAATTCCTCTTTTATTCCAAAGTAGGTCATAGTCTCAAGGAAAAACTATACTTTCACTGCTTATTAATAGTTGCCATGACTTTGAGCCTCCAGGCTAAATGAGCTATCCCTTCTGTACCACAATTGCATTTTGAACACTGAATAGTACTCCTAACTCATAAATATGTGTGGCTCTCCTATTAGGCTGTGAGCTCTTTAACACAAGAACTACATTAATCTTGGTATCTGTAGTGTCTGACACACAGTAATTATTCAATTAATGAGATGCCCTTCCCTGAACTAGTAAGTTTACTTTTTGTTCCACCTGCCATCAGTTCCTCATCCTCCTCTATTGAATTTTAGATAAAAGTGGAGGTAATACATAGAAGACTTTATTTATTAGAAACAAGATATAACTAAAAAGCTGGCTATTCAATAAAAAGGTGGAGTACATTTAATGTAATGTAACAATAAACAAATAATGTATTTCATATGCTATTCTACTGATCTCTGGTAATGCTTGGTTTCTAAACATTGTCCTAAGTTTATATTCCAAACTTCCAGCATAAAATTTCAAAAAGTACAAAGGTAGGATTTTCCCTGACAACATTATTGATGTATGATTGACTAGATATTGATAAGGAAGAAAACCTTATTTACACAATAAGATGAGATTTACAGGAATAAGTGTAGAAACTTACATTTTAATAATAAAAATCAATCATACATGTCAAGAAAAGAATAATGCAAGCTTGACAGAAGTTCATATGTAACACTTTGGGAGGCTGAGGCAGGCTGATCACTTGAGATCAGGAGTTAAAGATAGCCTGGCCAACATGGTGAAACCCTGTCTCTACTAAAAATACAAAGATTAGCCGGATGTGGTGGTGTGTGCCTGTAATTCCAGCAATTTGGGTGGCTGAAGCATGAGAATTGCTTGAACCTGGGAGGCAGAGGTTGCATTGAGCCAAGATAGCACCACTGCCCTCCAGCCTAGGGGACAGGGTGAGACTCTGTCTCACGAAAGAAAAAAGTTCATAGGCAAAATATTCGGAAATTTAAAATTATCTCCAAGACTATCATAATCCAAAGGTGCAGAAAAGTATCCATCAAAAAATGGAGTGTGCAGATCATGATTAATAAAAATATCAGGTTTTGCCATTTTCTATTTTTGTCACATTGGAACTTTGTTTTCCTTTCTGTTGTAAAATGAAAATGATACATATTAGTTGTCATTTTATAACAATATACTCATGAGTGTTTACTTCCTCCTAGATAACATTGCAAGGGTCTACAACATGCTTAGACAATTGGATAGCCACATTTTCCAAAGGATATTGTACATTCACAAAAATACAATGAGATTGTGAAAAGGTCTGAAAATCAGTCCATACAATGAATAACTGAACAACTTAGGATGCCTAGCTTGTGGAATAGAAGACTATTTTGAAATAGAGATGCATACCATGTGGAAAATGCTCAATTTATGCTGTACTTCTATAGAGAAAATTTATAAGAAGAAAGTGCTCAGTTCATTAAATGAAAGAAAGGGTTAGTAATTAGCTGACTTGGAATAAACAATTTGGGAAATATTAAATTTAATGTAACCAGTACTATTCAAATAATAATCTGTTGAGGATGCTATAGAACACTGCTTCTCAAATTTTATTACACATAAGAACCACTTGGGAATCTTTGTTAAACTGCAGATTCTGATTCAGTAGATCTGGGGACTGCGATACCGCATTTCTAACAAGCTCCCAGGAAACTGTCCTCATAACTACTACCCAGGTTAAGAAACAGAACATTGCCAAGCTGTTCCAGCATCTCCTACATGTGCCTTATGTCATTTATAGCCCTCTACTTCCCCAAAGTGTAACCACTATCTTGAAGTTTATGGTAACCACTTTTTTTTTTTTTTTGCATTTCTTTGTGTATTTATTATCCGGATGTGAATTTCTAGAATCTATAGTGTAGTCTTGGCCAACTTTTGAGTTGATACATCTTTCGGTTTTATATATATATTATATATTAAATTTTATATATTATTTCATATATAAAAATATATATTAATTTATTTCCACAGATTTTTGGGTAACACGTGGTATTTGGTTACACAAGTAAGTTCTTTAGTGCTGATTTGTGAAATTTTGGTGCACCCATTACCCAAGCAGTATACACTGAACCCAATTTGTAGTTTTCTATCCCTCAAGCTCCACCCACCCTTTCTCCCAAGTCCCCAAAGTCCATTGAATCCTTCTTATGCCTTTGCATCCTTATAGCTTAGCTCCTGCTTATGAGTGAGAACATATGATGTTTGGCTTTGCATTACTGAGTTACTTCGCCTAGAATAAAAGTCTGCAGTTCCATTCAGGTTGCTGTGAATGCCATTAATTCATTCCTTTTTTATGGCTGAGTAGTATTCCATCTATCTGTCTATCTATCTATCTATCTATCTATCTATCTATCTATCTATCTATCTATCTATCTATATCACAATGTCTTTTTCCAGTGGTTGATTGATGGTCATTTGAGCTGGTTCCATATTTTTGCAATTGCAAATTGTGCTGCTGTAAACATGCATGTGCAAGTATCTTTCTCATATAATGACTTCTTTTCCTCTGAGTAGATAGCCAGTAGTGGAATTGCTGGATCAAATGGTAGTTCTACTTTTATTTCATATTCTACCACTATTCTTTTCTTTTCCTCACAATTTATCTATTGAAGAACCTGGGACATTTTACCTGTAGTTTCCTGCATCTGGATTTTGTTGTTGACTAATGGTGCAATTTGACAGGTTCCTCTGCCTTTTTTTTTTCTGGAAATTGGCAACCTTATTCAGAAATCTAATCAGACTCAGTTTTGATCCCTTTGCAAAGACTGTATATAGATGGTAGTGTGTTTTTTCATGAGAAAGTCCATAATGAGTGATTGTCCTTCCTTTTTGAGTTACCAGCCATTAATTCTCGATATCTGGTTCATTAATTAATTGGGGAAGACAAAATAGTGATATTCTTATGTTTTATCATTTCATTTACATTTATTAACTTAGATGATTTTTATAAAGATATGCTTCCTTTCATCTTCTATGATAGTGTCATTTTATATAGGAAAGGAAGAATATGTTTTTAATATTTTTATCTTATTTGTCTATTTTCAACATTATAAATTAAGTTCCTGTCATCACCTTGAGAAACTAGCTAGTTTTAAAAAAATTGTATGTCATTATGAACTGACGAACTGAATTTTTTTTCATATTCAATGCATTGTAATTCTTATTGTAACTCAAACTCAAATTGCCCCATTTTTTGGCTAATGGGAATCTGTTTAAGTTGGCTCCTGAGGTTTTTTTTTAGCACAGTAGTCTATGGAAGCTTGCTAGGTGTCTGGTATGTCAAAATGTTCCAGGCTCATTCAGAGTATTTCCTGACCCAGGCCTGGATTCAGCCATGTATCCAAGAAGCTCTGGTTTCTTTTAATAGGAAATAGTATTTTATGACAACTCTCTGGAATAAGTTGCTACTAATTTGTTAGTGTTTCTAGAATGTCTTGAAGCTAGGATATGATGTATTTAGAGATAAAGGAATTAGAGATAAAGTAATTTATGCATAAGTTTGATATTGTCAATTCAAGTTGAAGATTAAGAAGCTTTTCCCTAAGCTCTTCTATATAAATTTTTATTTTTTCTTCCATGCTGAGAATCCTGGTTCTTAAGAACACAGAGATGAAAGTATCCAACAATTGTTCATTTGTTAAAATTCCCACATTACACATATAACTTCATACCAATAATACTACTGTTTTCTGATTTTTTAAATGAAGAAGTGTATATGTTTGTGATGTACAATATTATGTTTGATATATGTATACATTGCAGAATGGCTAAATCAAGCTTGTTTAGCATATGGATTATCTCACATACTTATTTTTTGTGGTGAGAACACAAAACCTACTCTTAGAAATTTTCAACTATAAAATATATTGTTATTAACCATAGTTGCCATGATACACAATAAATCTCTTGAACTTATTTCACCTTTCTAGCTGAAATATTGTATCCTTTGATGAATATCTCCCTAATCCCTCCATCCCCCAGCCTTGGCTACCACTAGTTTTGATTATTCCTCATGATGAGGTCCTATCCTGCAAGACAGTCCTGACAGAATAGTTTTGAGACACACAGAAATTAGATTACTCTAGACCCTTCAGAACATTTTACCGTGGGTCTCCCACAGTCACCCTTATTATGAATGGACAGTGGTCCTTCCATTTCCTACAGTTATTTTCAAATTGGGCTGCCTCTTTACAGTGAGTACCTGTTGGCTAATAGCAATTTTTGGTTCTAAAATTTGTCAGATTGTCTGTAGCTTCCCATGCTTTCTCCTCCACAGATGCTAAGTTATAGATCTTACTGCTGTTGGTGGCTTGTCTCTCTACCTGTTGTATTTTTAAAATCCACATTATCGAAAAATAATTTACATACAGTGAAATGTGTTAATTTCAAGGGTACAAATTCATGAGTTTTGACAGTCAACATAGAGAAAAATCTCAATTGTCCCCAAAACTTCCCTGTGCCCTTTGATTTTCAGACCACATACCTCAGGCCCTAGACAAACTCCAATCTGCTTTCTGTTAATATAATTAGTTTTATTATTTAGAAGTCCATATGAGTGATATCACACCAAATGCATTCTTTCTTGGCTGACCTTTTTAGCATAAAGAAAATATTATGACTTTGAAATATTCCTTTTCATTACTGAGTGATTTTCCATTGTTTAGGTGTACCATAATTTGTGTATCATTCACTTGTTGGTGCACATTTTAATGATGTCCAGTTTTTGGCTTGCATGCGTGGATTCTGGATGTGAAGTCTATGGTCATTCTTTGTTTCCCTGTACATGTATCTTTTCCCTCTGGCTGCTTTGATCATTTTCTTTTAATCATTTGCTTTACACTGTGTTAACTAAAATCTGTCATGTTGGAATCATGTTCTTACTTTACTTGGTTCACATATATTTCCATTAATGTGGTAGTATGAGAAGGGAGGATTGACTATAGTTTCAAAATATATTTATCAAATCAGTGAGGTGACTTGACTCAACTCTAGGCAAATGAATTTTTTAAAAACCTACAGTAAGTAAATAAATTTACAGAGAATTATAAATTGCTAAAACTTATACAAGAAAATATACACAAATTTAATAGACAATTAACATAGATGGCAAAAAATAAAATGATCGTGGTTACTTTCCTTAAAAGTTTCCAGACTCAGATGACTTCTTAGGTGAATTTTATCAAACATTTTTAGGCAGATATCCTTGATGCTTTAAAAATGTTTCAAGCACACAGAATGAAAAATAAAAATGCTTCATTTTTTAAAAATAAGCAGCATAGTATTGATCTGACAAACTAATGCAACAGAGAAAAATTAGAGACTAGGCTTACTTACAAGTGTTATTGAAGAATCCTAAATAAAATGTCAGATAAATAATCACATTAAAGAAATAATGAATCATGACAAGTAAACTTTGTATCAAGAAAATAATGACAGTTCAATATTAATAAATCTATAATTTATCATTTAATAAGTCAATAGGGTAAATCCTATTTGTCTCCAGAGATGCTGAAAAGGCAGTTGATATGATTTATATCCATTTCTTATTTTTAAGAAACACCCAATCAAAAAGAAAGAGATTAAACCAAAAACCAGGGTCATTCTCAATGATGAAGCAGTGGATTCATTTCTGTTAAAGTCTAGCGGAAGAATTGCCATTCACTGTCATTTCTATTTAATATCATTCTACAAATTCTAATCAAAAAGATTAGAGGAAGGTAAACTGTGAGTAGTGAGAAAGAAGTGACAAATTTATTACTATTTGCAGTTGATATAATATTTACTGGAAAATCCAAAATAATTAGTTTTAAATGATACATGATATGAAAGAAAAAATATTTTACTAAAATTTCTGGTTACAAATTTGATGTAAAAATCAACAGCTTAATAATAATATGTTATATACTTGCAAATTGATAAAAGGGTAGATTGCTAAGTACTCTCGCCACAAAATAATAAGTATGCGAGGTAATGATATGTTAATTAGCTTGATTTAGTCATTCCACAATATATACCAAAAACTGTATACAATTTTTGTCAACTAAAAAATAAGTTTAAAAAATCAATAGCATTCATATACACAAACAAAAAAATGCATTAGAAAATATAAAAAGGTATCTTATTTCAAATAGTAAAAGATAAAATATATTGGAACAAATTTAAGAAGACATCTAAGGGATCTAAACAAAAAACATTTTGACTCTAGTTATGGACCTTTATAAAGGAAGGCTCAACTAAGTAGAAATACATTGTTCTTGATTTAAAAAGCGTCCTGAAAATGTGTCAGAAATCTCTAAATTAATTCATAAATTAAAAGTGCTCCCAAACAACAGCCATAAAAAACTAGCATTAAAAAAAAAATTTGACAGTTTGGTTTCAGAGTTCATTTGGAGATGTTATGGTGCTTAAAATAATTTTCCATATCTCTTTCAAGGGTAGAAAAATAGAACAGAATAGTAGTATAAAATAACTATAATTTCATAGGAGAATTCAGCATAAAATTTGATTTCAAATATTTTTATATGTGGTATTGAGGCAAATGTTAGTTCTTTGGGGAAAAATACTGCATTTCTTCTGAACTCTTTTTAAATTTAAAAATAAAATTGAATTCATAATGAACCAGGGGATAATAAACATTGGTGAATAGATTTTACTGAACAGTATATCACAGAAACCTTTGAGATCTGGCACACAAACATCTGCATTACTTTAATAACACATATTTTTAAATTTAGGACCATATTATAACTTATGTAAATATAACCTATCGCTAGGCATTCAGTTACTTCCATATTAGAAGCAATGCTAAAATGAACATCCTTTCACAAATGAATAAGTGATATTTATGGGAGAAATTAAAGTGCAAAAGAGTATGATGTACTCACATTTTTAGAAAATGATATAGTCACATTTATCTTCTGTAATATTAAATTTCGACTTCACATGTTAAGAAAAAATTTTAATTGTGTTTGTGCCTTGGACAGAAAGTGGATTTGTGAAATCAAAGTGACATACCATTTTATTATACATTAACCAGTTCCTGTTATTTATTAATGAACTTGTTAGATAGTTAAAGGGAGGATGTCTACAATGGAAGTGAGGAGAGCAAACTGCAGAGTGTTGTGGATCTGTGGTCTTGTTTTTACAGAAAGATAATTTGAGCTCAAAGGGATTGGAACAAAACGAGAAGAGTTATAAATAAAAAAGAAAAAGGGAATAAAATAACGCTCTTGGGAGGACATCAAAGATATCTGGATTTGTTTCTAATGATTTTTCTCAATTAGCTAAAATTAGATTCAGTTCCAGGAAATATGTCATTAATATTTCATGACAACCTTATTTAAACTAATAAAAATATATATATCTTGTCAAAATTTTAATTTTTAAAACCACATTATTTCTTTCCTTCCTGTTAGAATCTCACAACATTTTTAGTGTACAACATGGTGGCTCACAATCTCTAAAAAGTATCTGGTAAATATATGTGATGGAGAAAAATACAACAGGAAAGCCCAAACAAAATTAAACAAGGAACAAGTGTTTGATTTGTAGTGCATATTTCATATATTCTTTAAAACAAATTACTAAAAATGTTATGAGATTAGCAATTCTGTCATCGGCAAAGAAGAAGTCTGGGTTTTTATTTATATGAAATCCATCTCAGTAATATGGTTTTATTTAAAGTTTACATCAAAAACAATTGAGAATGCTATTTAGCTCGCAAGTTCAAGAATCATTTTCTACTGGACTTCAGTGGAGTAGAAAATGAAAAAAAAAAGGATTTGAGTTATTCTGCATCTGAGTTTGTCTGTATAAAGTATTTCTAGCTAATCAAGATAAAAAGATATTTAATCGGCATTCTTTATTTTCATTTGCTGGTTGTATCAAGAAACAAAGTGAAGAATATAAGAAATAAGTCAAAAAATGAGAATGTTTATGTAGGTAGACGTTATTCCTCAAAACACATTTGACATTGTGAGATGCAAATAGATTTTTGTCCATAAAGTGCAATGCCATCTAATTAAATGGATCTTCTTTGGAATGCTAAAAGACCCCTTCAGGTATCTACTCAAAGGGCATTTTCTCAATGGAACCTACCTGGACCACACCCTGTTTAAAAACTGTATTCGCCCACCTATTCCTTCATCTGGATTTTTTTTTTTTACTCTGTTCTGTGTGTTTCTTTTTCATAGCACTTACCACCTTCTAAAAGTTCTTAGACTTATTTATTATATTTATAATTGTGTTTATCTCCCCTGCCAGAACCTAACTTCCAAGAGGATAGAGATCTGTGTGATTTGTTCTCTGATGTACACATGGCACCTGGAATAATGCTCACACATAATAAGCATTCAATAAATATGTGTGAATAAATGAAAGTATATGGAAGAAATTCCTAGCCATAAAAGCAAAACATCACAATACATTTTTAGGCAAGGCTAGAGATTTAACTCTTAAGGAAGGATTTAAAAGCATTCTTAATAGACTGAGTAGAGGAATAGATTAATTAAAAATTTAGAATATATAAAATATGAAGCGCCTCTGTGGTAAAATACATTAACTCAAGGGTATGATTATATTAATAATTAAAATCACAATAAATTTTAGAATTGATATTTTAAGTAGTTTTTTTAAAACATCCAATTTGCTTTCCTAGAAACAATATATTTGCCCTCTCTCCTTTGGTCATATGCATTCACATCCGAATAGCCTTCTGACCACAGGATCTTGGATAGATATTGCATCCAATGCTTTTCTCATCTTCATTTCCAATATCCTTTCTCTTCTCTCCTTCAGCTACCCATTCCCAGGACCACCCCTTGAACCTTGCCAACACTTGCAAAGCTTTCACATTTGATATAATCAGTTTCCACCTGTAGTCTTCTGACCATGATTTCCTATTTTGCACTAAACCCAGTTGTTCAGCCAGTTATTCAAACTAAATCTAATCTTGAATCTAAGGGTTGAACATGTCCACTGAACGTTTTCCTTTGCCTCAAAGCATCAGCCACTTTCTGTAGTAACTTCCCATCTTTGCAAGATTAGATTTCATGACCTATCACTTCATCCACTCTTCTTCCACACAGATAGTATTAATACTAATTCCATGTTAAAACTAGTATTAAATTTAATGCCAATACTAATATAGTTAACATTTTTGAGCACCTGCTACATGCCCAACATTATTCTAATCTCTGTGCATGTAGTGTCTAGTTTAATCTTCACCACTCCATAGTAACTTTTGTGTTATCCTCATTATACATATGAAAAAAACTAAAGGAAAATATGGTTAAAATTCTTGCTTAAGGTGGCACAACTGAGATTTGGAACTAGGCTACGAAGCCCAAAAATCAAGTTCCAGAGCTTATACTCCTAACCATGGTATCTGCCTTCACACTTTGTTGAAACTGCCTTTGCAAGTTTACATTGACCTGCCTATTGCTAAGTGTAATGAACACTTATTCTCCATGGCAGATGGGTGAAAGTATACATTTGTGATCTCCACTCTCAACTGAGCTCTCAAATTCTCTCCAAAGTCTTCTGGTTGGTTGACTCTCCAGTTCTCAGTAGTGACTCTATCAAATCATCTGTACTTGTTCACACTTTACCTCCCATCTCATTTATTATTAAAATATAAAAATAACCCCTTGTTAAAAAGGTAAACTGAGGCACAGTAAATTTTTTTTAACGAGCTTATTTGAACAAACAATGATTCATGAATCGGGAAGTTCCAGACAAGAAGTGGTTCAGGAGATCCACCAGGAAAATGCAAGAGGGAGGTTTTTATGAAATGAACACAGAAGTAAAGCAAAGAAGATATTTGATTGGTTATAGCTATACAGTTGCCTTATTTGGTATATGCTATTGGATAGTCCTGAATTATATAATTATAAGTTTGTTGGCTGCTTCCAATTGATTGAGCTTAATTTCTGTTTTTCTTTAATGTATGCATTCACAATAAATAGCTCAAGTTAAGTTTCACTTATGTTTGCATATTGAGCAAGGTTAAAGTCGCTTAAGAGGCCTGACTAGATTTGATTGCTCAGGAATTTTTCAGTCCTGGTTTCCATTTTTATTTACTTCAATACTTGTTTAAGAGGGAAAGTTGAAAGTATCAGATAAATTTACCCGTAACTCTCTCATACCTCTCACTACCATGGACAATTATTTCTCCTCCTAGTTAGTGCTGTTCCTGTAGCCTTCTCCTAATTCATATCTCCTCCTGCTTCTCAGGGAGCAAGCAGAGCTTACCACTTTTGCTTTCACAGAACACTTTTACCTTTCCTGTCACTGCAGTCTTAACAACTTTGCACTTACTTTTGTGGCTGCTTATTTTTATTCTCTGTTGCCTTCTATTTCTCTGCCTTACTCTTAAGTTCTGGTGTTTATCAGGATTCAACTCTAGGCTTTATTCTTTTAGCATGCTACACATTACCACTAGCCTCTATCATCCATTTTCATTGTTTTAGTTATTACAGATAGCCTAAAATTTGTATCTTTCACTGAGATCTCTCCTGAGATTTAAACCAGTGTATGTAACCATACTCTGGATATTTCTGTTTGAATGCTCCATAAGCACCTTAAATTCGGTGTCTAAAAGTGAACTCTCATTCTCCTCAATGAACCTCCTGTTTCACCCATATTTTATAGTGAATTGGGATCACTATCCACTCAGTCGTATAAGATGTAAACTTTAAAGTAGCATCGTTCAAAAATGTTGCCTTTCTCTCAACCCTGACATCCAATCAGTCTTCAAAACTTGCCCATTCTACCTTGTATATGTATCTTGAATCTCTCCACTTCTCTCTAGGTCAACTGACATTTTCCTAATGTAGGTAATAATACATACTTTTTACTGGAGTATTGTAATAGTTCCTAATTGCCCTCTCTTCATCCAGTATACTCACCATAATCCACGTTCTTAACAACTGGAGAATATACTTCCACCTTCCCAAGATATCTCTGTGTCTCAGCCCATTCTGGGATTAGGCTCAGGCTTGAGGTCTAGAATCTTGATATTCAAATCAGTTCCAGGTAAGGATGAGAAAAATATGGTTTCTTTCAATTGGAAAATCTGTGAACTACAGAGATAAGTTAGCTGCCTTCCATACACCCAATAAGAGTCGGGAGACAGGGACAGAATAACCGTAACAGATACTCCTATTCAGTAGGGTACTGGATGGCAGAGACGATGAGAGAGAACAGGAGAAACATAGTGGTCACTAGTCCCAAGCAAATTCTCAGATGTAGATAGGCAAGTATCTCTAGCTCTAGCTAGATTGCCATTTGACTTCCTGGGAGTGGGTTTCTGTGGCTCTTGGCTCCTTCATCTGGGCTTTTAGCTTCATGACTTGAGTCACTTTCTCTTTTTTATTAGAAATGGTCCATGCTTGCTGGAGAGTAGTTTCTCCTTCTGATTCCTTTCCAGGAAGGTTGTGAATACTGTTTGTCTCTGCAGTCAGGCTTTCTGTGTGAAAAGCCCTCGTATCTTCTGCTTGCAACTGGAATCATTCTTTATAGTGTGCCAGAAGTTGTTCCTGGTGTACTGGGACATTCTGGTGGGTGCTTGGAGGAGAGTATGGAGGGATTAGCAACAGACTTGGATGAAGCAACCTGGGTAGTGTCACATGATGTATGTACCTCTTCCTCTGTGAATCCTTTCTCCTTTCCTTGGCATTGGCTTCCTGGAAAGGTCTTCCTAGTATTAGTGGAGGAGGTCATTGTTTTTCTCAGGCAGACTACTGAAAGTAATAACATTAAACCAATACAAGCAAAATAGCAAAAAACTCTCTTTCCCATTCAGTCATTTTAAAAGTTAATTCACCAAAAGGAGTAAAGTTTGGTCAGAGTAATTTCCACCAAGGAAAAAAAAAAAGATTGTATTTTTAGCCTACTTTTCACAGTTAATCTAATGAATCATTTCATTAATGTTGACTGTTCTTCCAGCCAAAGAGCAGAATTGAAAGAAACTTTTTACTGGTTGAAGCCACATGTGAGCTTTTCTAAATCCCCTGACCATTTGAAAGTTTAAAAGGTCCACAACTTTCCAATTGTTAGCCTTAGGGTAAATGGAAACCTAAAATGGTCTGGGATTACCTTGATTATGAGAGTGAAAGCAGCCTTCAGATTATTTCCCTGAAATTGCATTCCTGCAAAAAAATTACTAATAGATAATTACTAACAAGCCTGGTCTTTACTAATGCACTTACCTGGTTCTGAGAAGTATGTGAATGATAGATCAGGTGTCTCTCTGGGTAAGGCTGAACCATTTCTCACATATAATCTTGTTTTTAAATCCTATATTAACATTTTTTTCCTAAATCTACTTCAGCATCTTTATACTACTCAGAAAATAGAAATAATTCATATTTGCCCATATGTGTAGCAATAAATAGGAAGGATTGTGCACCACAGACAATGTTTGCTTCCTTCAATGACAGTGTCCTGAACAAATGGAGTGTTAAATTATTTAGAAATACTTCTTCTCAGATTGGTAGTGTTTGTCTTTTTGTCAGAATATTGCCAAAGATGGGCAGAATATGACTGAAATTATATATTTACTGAGAAAAGCATGATTTGCACTTGTTTTCAAGTGAGGGAATTACAAATTCAATACTTTGCTACCCTTCTATGTAGAATTTCTGTCAGAATTAAGCATTTAATCTATTCACATTATCATAGTTGAAACTGGAATTCTGGTTTTATTTTTCAAACACTGATTTAAAAAAAAATTCATTATCTCTTCTTTTTTGATTTTGAGCACAGTATCTGTGATGGTTTGTATTGTGTCAGCTTGGTTACACTGGAATAATGTTTCTCCAAACCCTCACCCTTCTGTGGTCCTGGGTTGTGTGAGACTTGGAAGGTCGAAGTGAAGAAGTAGCTGTTAGCGTCTGAAGGCCAGTGTTGCGAGAGGCAGTCAAAGAACCCAGATGTGAGGGCAGGTTCAAGTGTGTCCTCACTCTCCCCAGGTCATCACTCCTGATTGCTGGCCCTGCTGCCCAGCCATGGCTTTCAGGCCCCATAACTGGACCTTGGGCTGCTGACTAACAGAAGCAGTAGCTATACAAAGGCAACAGCTTTCCACAGACAACTACCCCAGCAACACTACATGGCCCCATGTCCACAGCTATATGTGCCTTTCTCCCTAGATTCCTTTGCAGTCTCCAATTTGTCCACCTGCACCAGGCGTTTGGCAGTTGCCAGCTCTGATAACAAAGCTGCTTGTGGGCAGATTAAATCATTGAGAAATAGCATGCAGGGATTACCTGGGAATATTAGGAGTATCTGTTTTAATTAGTAAGATCTGGTAAGTGTTTATCTAAAACTGTAGCAACCACTAACCAGTGTGGCTTAAGAAAAAAATTTTTTAGATTTTATATGATTTTAATTTAAATTACAACACTGAAGTAGTATAAAATATTTTTCTATTAAACCAACTTTATTGTTTTGGTAGAACTTACATTTCACATTGCATAAGATGTTATTGCCTTATTGTTAACATGCAGATTGGCTGCATGCATCTAGTCATTGTCAATAGATTGATTCAGATTGAACGCATTTTACATTTTAAATGAAGGCTTACTACTGATGCAACATTGAGTGAAAATGCTACCACCCAGAATAGTAAACAGAAAACAAGAGATTAGTAGTCATGTTACAAATTTCATGAGGAATGGAATTGCATTTCAGTAGGGCACAGCAGAACAAAAAAGCGTGTTTATTGTTATGTACATTTCCTTAAAAGGTAAAAATAGTGGGCAGCGTTTTTGTTGTGGACAAAGTGTACAACATGAGACATTTTCAACAAATTTATAGTAAATTTGATAAGATATTTTTTCTAACAAAAAGTCATTGAGTTTAGTCACTTGAAATAATACTTTAAAAGAACAGACAAAACGAACTGATGAATGGTTAGAATTGGAATTAGTAAACTAACAAAAAAATTTTAATGATTTTTCAAAAGAACTAAGCTTGTAAATAAGCTAGGTTTTTTTTAAAATAAGAAACCATTTTTACATGGAGAAATGGCAAAAATGATTAATAACTTCACCTTTTAATTTTTACTTTTTAAAAATATGGCTACCAAACAATTAAAAATTATATATGTGACTTGTATTTTATGTCTCTTAGTGCTGATTCAAAGAGTATATGGAGACTTGAGGTAAAGTCTCATTCAAATGAATCTGAGAGGCCAGAAAAGCTTCCACTTCAGCTTTCCAGATCTTTCCATTTCCAGGGCACCTTTGCAAAGTATATTTTAGTTTTTACTACATAATTCATAAAAATTTGATATTTTACTGTTAAAATTACTGGCTACTTGTGCCTGTATGCCTTAGTAAATATCCGTGTATTTAAAAATGTTTCTTCAGAAACGTAGACAATAGAGAGAAAAAAACAACAAGGAAAAAACAGCCAGTTAAAATTACTGGCTACTTGTGCCTGTATGAATTAGTAAATATCCATGTATTTAAAAATATTTCTTCAGAAACTTAGAAAATAGAGAGGAAAAAACAATAACATTTTAATATTAGTATTAAAATGCTAATACCATCATTGTTAGCATATCAATAGCTTTTACAACACAAAAATCTCATTTGAAATAAGTAAAAACATAAGTGAACACGTGAAAAAGACTATTGGAAACAAAACCTTTTTAAGAACAGCAAACATGACATTATGTAATTAAAAATACAGAAAAGCATACAGTTTTGCCAACGAATATTACATTCACAAGTTTTTAGTGGTAAATATTTGGTAGAATAAGGGATGGGACATATCAGCATACCCATATTATTTGGAGGTGGTTCTTGATAACCGTGCTGTTGATAGCTAATTATTTTTGTATAGTCAGAATAATATTTGGTATAATATTAGGTTACATTGCTGCATTTGAACTATCGATTTAGGGTTTAATTATCTTGCCCGTTGAATAACCAATCTTGGATTTTTCTTTTGCTGTGCAATTTCATTTGTGCCATTTCTAACAATATTGTATTATTTTTAGAATGACTTTCTTCTTCAAATAACAAGTAGCCAAACTCCTTGCAAAATGTATAGTGCTCTATCAGTATAAAGGTTGGGTTACCAGGTTTGGTAGCCAACACAATTTAATGAGTAAACAAACACTCTGCAGAAACTTAGACCTGCTTAACCCCTTCAGGCAATTTTAAGTATTTTAATTCTGCCAGAAATGTAACCTACTGTTTTAATGAATAGTCAGAAAATATCCTTAATACTTGTGGATATTGATTCCAGCTGGAGATGCCTATCACCTGAGTTGACATTTAATATCTTTTCGAGGGATTCTCTTGAATTGGAAATAAAAGAAAAAAAAGAACTAAACTTGCTTTATCATTCTTGAAAGTATTTATCAAATTGAAAGAACCTCAGATTTTAAAAAGTAAACCACCTTAGGGAAAAAGCATAAATGTCATTGCTGCCTAACTAGGTTTTAGGAGTCCAGAAGTCAGAGGGGGCCTTTATAGACAAAGCCTGATTTTGAAATAGTTTTTATTCCTGTATCTGAGAATATATCAGTCCTATTTGTACAGTGTATGTGGTCATGGAAGTTATCAGCATATTAAAATGTATTCCACATGGATACTTTTTCTGCCATTCTTCTCATTTCCTACTCCTAATCTTGTAAAGTAGGAAAAGAAATTTAAAAGGGGGATGTCATTCAGAATAATATATTTATGCTACTTGGCTAAATATCAAGCTTTGGAATGTGAAGGACACGGAAATTCCAGGATGGCAGCATAAGGTGCTTGATGAACCCTTCGCCCAGCAAAACAACAGTAATTTAAAGTCCCTGGAAATTGTCCTAAAGCCATAGAGTGAATGAAACAGTGAGAGGCCGTGGCGTTTGAGCCACGAGGTTGTGTCCATTTAACTTCCACCCCCAGCTCCATGTTAAGAGGTGCTACCCCAGGTATTCTTCTCTGGGCAGCTGCAACCAAGAAGAGAGGGGCTCCCTCTCCTCCAGCCTCCCAGTCTCGGGCCATGGTTTCCACATCTCACCGTCATCCTAGTACACTGTTGCAGAAGTTCTCTTCCAAGCAGATGTGGCTTAGAGAAATAGATCTTCCCTTCCCTACTCAGTACCTACTCATAAAGATGAAGCTCAACCCCAAATGCAACACGCTGAAACTACTGGGACCGCTATCACCCTTGCCCCAACATACTTATAGGGTGAAAGTTCCATGTCAGTGGGGCAAGCTAAGAAAATAGTGGCAGCCACCCTGCCCTTCTGCTCGTCACAACTCATAGAGCAGGATGTACTCTTGGAAAAAGTATGTCCCTACCCCAGCTCTGGTAAAATAGTACAAGGGTTCCACCCAGGAGGAAAGGCAGGCCATAAAGACAAGGAGCTCTACATCTCTTCCTCAGGAAACTGCCTTTATTTGGAACAGAGCATAGAGAATTCTATGACTTAAGAGCATTTTTAAAAATTATGGAGATCTTGGCGGAAAGCAATTTGAAAAGGCTGGTAGCTCTATGAAATATGCAAAATGGCAGAGCAACCAAAGGTTTAATAGAGAGTGACAGAGAAAAAGATAACCAAAAAGAGCCCTCTTGGGATGATAGTCAATTCTTGGGGGCAGAAAGACTGTGCACATGTGCTTTCAGAAACAATCAAGAGATCCCAGCATTTTGGGAGGCCGAGGCGGGCGGATCACAAGGTCAGGAGATCAAGACCATCCTGGCTAACACAGTGAAACCCTGTCTTTACTAAAAAATACAAAAAATTAGCCGGGCGTAGTGGCGGGCGCCTGTAGTCCCAGCTACTTGGGAGGCTGAGGCAGGAGAATGGCGTGAACCCGGGAGGCGGAGCTTGCAGTGAGTCGAGATTGCGCCACTACACTCCAGCACTCTAGCCTGGGCTGTCGCCCACGTCTCAAAAAGAAACAATCAGAGCAGGATCTGGAAAGACCTGAAGCATCCCCACAAAGTGCACAGGCCCATCAATACAAGGCAGAGCCTGCACTGCCATAGGGGCTTAAGAACAGCCTCTGATCAAACACAAGTCAAACAATAACATGCTCTAATCTGGGAGCTGCTCCTAGGAGGATACATATAAAATAGAATCAAACTAATTCCAGACAGTCTGTGTGACTATATATGCCCAAAGCTACTTCCTTCTTGAGAAAGTTTGGAAAGATAACTTTCAAGCTACTTGTCTGTGGCAAAAACACAGGGCAACAAATATAAACTCCCTGAACTCTGATAGCAGCCTCCAGGCCACCAGCCCTTGATGAGTAAGTGGCTTATGCAAACCCAAGGATGATCCCTAGGGAATGAGGCCAAGAGCTAAAACAAGGGAAAGAAATCTGTGCAGGGACATCAGAGGCTGCACACTTGGAGGGAATTAGAATTTGCAAAATTAGTTTAAGTAATTAATCAAATAAGCAAAGGACCCAGCAAACAAGAAGAACAAACCCCTCCACGGTATTCAGTACCCAGATTTGCTAAAAATATACCTAAAATGTCTAGCTTTCAATAAAAAATTATCAGATATGCAAAGAAACAGGAAAATGTAACCCAAACACAGGAAAAAGTAGCAGGCAATAAAAACTACCTTGGAAGATATCCTGATGATAGGATGGCGAATTTAGCAGACAAAGACTTCAAAAAAGCTATTATAAAGATATTCAAAGACTCAGGAAAATTTGTATTTCCCATTTCTTTGGCTAGCTACAAACCAGATGTAATAATCTTATTACCTATTCCATAGCTCCCGTAAAATATATGTTTACTCCCTTTTCAGAGGTAGACTCTGCTAGTGTTCAACATTTATGCATCACTTTGCTTTTAAATGGCCTATCTTTAGGGGTCTCCCCTAACAGCCATTATCAGGATCAGTGTTTATGAAATGCCTACTACTGTTCACCTTGCTAGTGATCTTTGAGTCTATTAAGAGGGAGGAACAAATTAGTTCTACAGATATTTTTCTGGCATACCAAGGTCCCAAAGTAATACTGTGGGAGTCCTGGGATTAGCACTCACAGTTCTGTCATCTCAACTGCACCATAGTTTACTCACCTATATCGTTTCCCTGTAGGAAATGGTAAGCAGAAATATCTCACTGCACCTCTGGTCTGTAATGTGTTTGTTGAGCTCTGCATATTTTAGCAAACTGAGGGTTACAGCTCTATAGGTAAAGTCATGCCACCCCTAGGCCTACATTTCAACTACTTTGCCATCTGGAGCACTCCATCTGGAGTTCCTTTTTACCAGTTTTTTTCATTCCATGCTGTTCTACTAATTCTTCCCTCTTTCGTGTCTTTGCTGTGTGGTGGGCTCTACTGCTTGTAACTTGAGGAAAACAAGCAAACATTATTTTTACTTTCTGTGAGGGTGATGGTGAGGTTAAGTATCAAAGTTTATGTTTTATTTTGCATACCTGAATTTTACAAAGTAATAATAAACCAGTTCCAACCCAGCTGTTGTTAGGACATTTGCCATATCTATAAATCATAAATGTTTCAAAACTGGTGTCATTCTTCTTGTTAGAGACTGAGGATAAGAGTAGGTATGAAATTTTGTGAGCACAGGTGATATTTTCCTCATCCTTATTTTCCACATGATTGGAAGAAAAGAGACTGAAAGAAAATCCTATGTACTAACCAAATTGTTTCCTTAATGTCTCTGAAAATGTACATGCACTTTCAAACATGTTGAAGAAATAAAAGATGACCACATCTCCATAGCAGCCCCTTTATAATATTAATATTCTTTCCTTGTTCTTCTTCCCAACATGTATGTACTGACAGCCTCATATAAGACTCAAAATTGCTTAGGTTTTAAAAAAATTTTTCAGATGAAAAAAAATCCAACCTTGCTTTTTGTTAATAGCTGCATAGATGTTAGATTTTCAAAATGACAAGTGGAAAATTTTCCCATTCACTCACATTAGGCCAACCATATTTACTGTATCAACAGTATGAATTTCCAATGTGTCAACAGGTTATTTTAAAGAAGGTCTTTCATGAGATTTCTCTCTCTGCAGACTGTGAATCATGCAAATTAACCCATCACTAGAGATATCTGATTGTGTATGTGTACATATATTTTCTGTGTAATAAATTGAGGCTATAAAACTGTTCTGTCCCCAAAAAGGAAACTAATATAATATTCTGTGACTGTCTGTGTTTGAGTATGTATTGCTTGGAGGAAAAAATAAACACATATCAGCAACCAGAAATAGAAGCTATATGCTTACATCACGGATAAAATAACCCATAAACCATTCCTGATTCAGCACCCAATATCTTGCTAGCTACACACTGTTAAAATGTCTCCATATACCTAAAGTTGTCTATCCTGGAAATATCAAACTTCTGTCTACCATAGATAAAATTATCAGGCAACATTTATTATTTTTTCAGATTTTTTATGACATTTGTTACAATCCAAAATTATTCATTTGTTGTCTCTTATTGCCTTCCCAAACCAGAATGTAAATTTCACAGGAAAAGGGACCATATCTGTTTTGCTCATCCCTATGTCCCTAACACCTTGTACCTGTCATACCACAAGTGCTTAATAAATATGCAAATAAATATGCACTGTAAAAATATTGTATGCATTTGGAGAGAGAGATTGTAGGCTGATTAGTCCATTATATATTAAAAAATAATTATTAATGAAATCCCTTTCCCCCAATTTTTCCTCTCAGAATGTTTTTAATGTTAATTAATTTTAATTTGTAATTCACTAAGTTTTTAAGTTCTTCTCAGATTTAAGACTTTTTGAGACACACACAGACATACACCTTGCAAGTGTAATTTTGGTAAAAGAATCACTGATATTGAAGCAAAGGGTTTCAAACATGTATTTTCAAAACCTCCATCATCTTTCCAGTTTTAAAATTTCCTCCTAAGGTCTTATCATAGTTATTTTATTCAAACTGGCTTAAACTTCTTAATTGTAAAGATATCTACATGTATTTCTACATAGGCTTTAATCTGATATAAAGTTTCTGATTCTCCCTCCCTATCCATCCCTCTCCAATTCTCTCTTTCTCCTTCTTTCTCCTCCCCATTATGGTTACATTAGAATTAGAATATTGCTCTCTTTTTTGCTTTTTTTTAAACTTTTTTCTTCACTGCTTCATAAGAGCAGAGAAAGAAGATAGAATTACAGACCCATTTAATTTGCAGTTTATTAATTAATGGCTTCCCTTACAGATGTAGGTGACAGAAAATTTGGAGGAGTTTGAGAATAACATATATGGATAAAAATGCACTAGTTGACCATCATGCTCATAGATTCTTATGCTTATAGAGAATAGATATTTGGTTTAATTGTTTATACCACTGTCCACTCCAAGGGAGTTCTATTTGGGCAGTGGCTGGGAACTATTCACACCAGTGATTAGTTTACCACTTGTGTTCCTTCAGGTCAGAACCAAATTGCTGTCTACCAACTGTCAGGGGAAAATGTGCCAGAATAAGTAGGTTTTCCATTTCTCCACCTGGCTGGCTTACCAGTTGGATAAGTAAAGGATAAATAGTGAAGACATTCAGAGGGGATTAGAGGATAGAAGAGATGACACTTGTGAAAAGGCATTGCACCTCTTAGCACACAGATGGGGTATATGTATTTAGGTTTTGGCATTATTTCTCCCTATTCAAACCTGCTGTTGTATCTGAGAAGGGTTATTTATCCAATGCTTTGTACTTTAAATTTCCACTAGTGTCTCTAAAATTTGTTAATGGTGGATCGCTTCCTTGACTGTGCGTTACAATCATTGGGAAGCTTTTACAATATAATGCCTGAGTCCCAATAAAGATAAATTGTATCTCTGGGGTAAGTATCTAGATATTGGAATATTCTTTGAAAGACTTCCTGAAATGACTCTCATATAGAATCAATATTGAGTCCTGCAGTTATGATATGGGAATAAACTAAGTTTACTTTTCCTATATGAAGAAAATAATTATCTCTCTGATGATATCCAGTTACTATATGAAGACTAAGAATATACCAAAGGAGAATCAAGATGATTGCCAGTTACAGAGAACTCAAGCAAGTTGGATAGTTTGAAACTGCAATGGCATTAATCAGTTGATTTATCATGCTTGCATGCAAGTAGGCATTGATTCATTCAATACAGATTTATTAATGGTCACAGTCTACATACTTGACATGGGTGAATAAGAGAGGAATAGATACAATACACTTGACTTTAATATCACATTCAAGTAATGAACATAGATACGTAAACAATTACAGAATCTACTTAATGATATAATTATGTCTAAAATATATAAGCAGCACAGAAAAGGAGTGATTAATTCTGTCTTCAGGGAAAGGAAGAGGAGAAAAGAAGCTTCTTTTAGATGGTAGTGGTTATGCTGAGTTTTGAAAATGAATATTAATTTCTAGGCATTCCAGTGAATGTGGTAGGAAAGGTCATTTCAGGAAGAGGGGGCAGTGTGTGAAAGGGCACAGATCATGATATATTTAGGGATCTAAATTTTTTTTTGCCATTGCAGAACCAAGAGTTATTGAAGTGGTGGGAGATGGATAGATAGACAAATTATATAAGACCTAACATTCCATATTAAAGAATTTGAACTTTATAGAAAATAAAGAATCAGTAAAAATCTTAACTCCAGGTGAGAGACATGATGGGACTTACAAATTGCTGGCAGTTTTGATATATTTTGAGAAGGAGTGAGATAAGAAGTGGCGAAAAGTAGTTAGAAAGCTGTTTCAACAGTCTGGCTAAAAGTCAATGAGGCTTTGAATAATGCAAATTTTCAAAGTAAAAATAATTTTTTATAAGAATCACTCAAGATTTGGATATAAGAGATGAAAGAAAGAAACCTAAGGTGAGTCAGTCTTCTCTCCCCTTCCTCCCTTCCTTTCTTTCTCCCTTCCTTCCTCTCTCTTTTCTTTCCTTCTTTCTTTCTTTTTCTTTCTTTCTTTTCTTCCTTTCTTTCTTCCTGTCTTTCTTTTCTTCCTTTCTTTCTTTCTTCCTGTCTTTCTTTCTTTCTTTCCTTTCTTTTTCTTTCTTTCTCTCTCCTTCCTACCTTCCTTCCTTCCATCCTTCCTTCTCTTTCTTTCTCCTTCCTCCTTTCCTTTCCTTT
The DNA here is from genome assembly GCF_009828535.3 of Hylobates moloch. Classification (NCBI taxonomy): domain Eukaryota; kingdom Metazoa; phylum Chordata; class Mammalia; order Primates; family Hylobatidae; genus Hylobates; species Hylobates moloch. Next base: position 156,260,945 of record NW_026652276.1, on the reverse strand, counting down.
CTTTTTCTTTCCTTTCCTCTTTCCTTTCCTCTTTCCTTCCCCTCTCCTCTCCTCTCCTCTCCTCTCCTCTCCTTTCCCTCCCCTCTTTCTCTCCCTGTCTTTCTCTTTCTCTCTGTGTCTCTCTTTCTCTTTCTTTTTCTCAATTGTAGTATGAAAACGTAACATGATATCTACCTTCAACAAATTTTACAATCTAAAATTGGTATTGTGAATTATAGGCATAGTCTTGTACAGCAGATCTCTAGAATTTATTCATCTTATACAACTGAAGGTTTATACTAGTTGAACAGCAACTGCCTGTTTCTCCCTCCTTTCAGCCCTGGAAACCACTATTCTGCTCTATTTTTCCATGTTTGTGACTATTTTATATACCTCATTTAAGTGGAATTATGCAATATTTGTCCTGCTGTGATTGGTTTATTTCACTTAGCATATTAATGTCCTCCAGGTTCATTAATATTGTCATGTGTGACAGAATTTCTCTTTTTATTTTATTTATTTATTTCTTATTATACTTTAAGTTCTGGGATACATGTGCAGAATGTGCAGGCTTGTTACATAAGTATACATGTGCCATAGTGGTTTGCTGCACCCATCAACCTGTCATCTACATTAGGTATGTCTCCTAATGCTATCCCTCCCCTTGCCCCCCACCTCCCAACAGGCCCTGGTGTGTGATGTTCCCCTCCCTGTGTCTGATGTTCCCCTCCCTGTGTCCATGTGTTCTCATTGTTCAAATCCCACTTATGAGTGAGAACATGCAGTGTTTGGTTTTCTGTTCCTGTGTTAGTTTGCTGAGAATGATGGTTTCCAGTTTCATCCATGTCCCTGCAAAAGACATGAACTCATTCTTTTTTATGGTTGCATAGTATTCCATGATGTATATGTGCCACATTTTCTTTATCCAGTCTATCATTGATGGACATTTGGGTTGGTTCCAAATCTTTGCTATTGTGAATAATGCTGCAATAAATATACGTGTGCATGTGACTTTATAGTAGAATGATTTATAATCCTTTGGGTATATACCCAGTGATGGGATTGCTGGGTCAAATGGTATTTCTAGTTCTAGGTCCTTGAGGAATCGCCACACTGTTTTCCACAATGGTTGAACTAATTTACACTCCCGCCAACAGTGTAAAAGTGTTTCTATTTCTCCACATCCTCACCAGCATCTGTTGTTTCCTGACTTTTTAATGACGGACATTCTAACTGGTGGGAGATGATATCTCATTGTGGTTTTGATTTGCATTTCTCTAATGACCTGTGATGATGAGCTTTTTTTCATATGTTTGTTGGCTGCATGAATGTCTTCTTTTGAGAAATGTCTGTTCATATCCTTTGCCCACCTTTTTATGTTTTTTTTTTTTTTTTTTTTTTGTAAATTTGTTTAAGTTTCTTGTAGATTCTGGATATTAGCCCTTTGTCAAATGGATAGATTGCACAATTTTTCTCCTATTCTGTAGGTTGCCTGTTCACTCTGATGATAGTTTCTTTTGCTGTGCAGAAGCTCTTTGGTTTGATTAGATCTCATTTGTGAATTTTGGCTTTTGTTGCAAGTATTTTTGATGTTTTAGTCATGAAGTCTGTGCCCATGCCTATGTCCTGAATGGTATTGCCTGGGTTTTCATAGTTTTAGGTCTTACATTTAAGTCCTTAATCCATCTTGAGTTAATTTTTTTTATAAGGTATAAGGAAGTGGTCCAGTTTCAGTTTAATGCACATGGCTAGCCAGTTTTCCCAGCACCATTTATTAAATAGGGAATCATTTCCCCATTGCTTGTTTTTCTCAGGTTTGTCAAAGATCAGATGGTTGTAGAGTGTGGTGTTACTTCTGACGCCTCTGTTCTGTTTCAGTACCAGTACCATGCTGTTTTGGTTACTGTAGCCTTGTAGTATAGTTCGAAGTCCGGTATCATGATGCCTCCAGCTTTGTTCTTTTTGCTTAGGATTGTCTTGGCTATACAGACTCTTTTTTGGTTCCATATGAAATTTTAGGTAGTTTTTTCTAATTATGCGGTGAAAGTCAATGGTTGCTTAATGAGAATAGCATTGAATCTATAAATTACTTTGGGCAGTATGGCCATTTTCATGATATTGATTCTTCCTATCCATGAGCATGGAATGTTTTTCCATTTGTTTGTGTCCTCTCTTATTTCCTTGTGTAGTGGTTTGTAGTTTTCCTTTAAGAGGTCCTTCACATCCCATGTAAGTTGTATTCCTAGGTATTTTATTCTCTGCAGCAATTGTGAATGGGAGTTCACTCCTGATTTGGCTCTCTGTTTGTCTGTTATTGGTGTATAGGAATGCTTGTGATTTTTGCACACTGATTTTGTATCCTGAGACTTTGCTGAAGTTGTTTATCAGCTTAAGGAGATTTTGGGCTGAGACGATGGAGTTTTCGAAATGTACAATTATGTCTTCTGCAAACAGGGACAATTTGACTTCCTCTCTTCCTGTTTGAATATCCTTTATTTCCTTCTCTTGCCTGATTGCCCTGGCCAGAACTTGCAATACTATGTTGAATAGGAGTGGTGAGAGAGGGCATTCTTGTGTAGTGCTGGTTTTCAAAGGGAATGCTTCCAGCCTTTGCCCATTCAGTATGATATTGGCTGTGGGTTTGTCATAACTCTTATTATTTTGAGATATATTCCATCAATACCTAGTTTATTGTAACATTTTTAGCATGAAGGGGTGTTGATTTTTATCAAAGGCCTTTTCTGCATCTGCTGAGATAATCATGTGGTTTTTGTCATTGGTTCTGTTTATGTGATGGATTATGTTTATTAATCTGAGTATGTTGAACCAGACTTTCATTCCAGGGATGAAGCCAACTTGATCATGGTGGATAAGCTTTTTGATGTGCTGCTGGATTTGCTTTGCCAGTATTTTATTGAGGATTTTTGCATTGATGTTCATCAGGGATATTGGCCTGAAATTTTCTTTTCTTGTGTCTCTGCCAGGTTTTGGTATGAGGATGATGCTGGTCTCATAAAATGAGTTAGGGAGGAGTTCCTCTTTTTCTACTGTTTGGATTAGTTTCAGAAGGAATGGTACCAGCTCCTCTTTGTACCTCTGGTAGAAGTCGGCTGTGAATCCTTCTGGTCTTGGGCTTTTTCTTGTTGGTAGACTATTAATTACTGCCTCAATTTCAGAACTTGTTATTGGTCTATTTAGGGATTTGACTTCTTCCTGGTTTAGTTTTGGGAGGGTGTATGTATCCAAGAATTTATCCATTTCTTCTAGATTTTCTAGTTTATTTGTGTAGAGGTGTTTATAGTATTCTCTGATAGTAGTTTGTATTTCCATGGGATGGGTGGTGATATCCCCTTTATCATTCTTTTATTGTGTCTATTTGATTCTTTTCTCTTTTCTTCTTTATTAGTATCTTCTTTATTGGTATCTATTTTGTTAATCTTTTCAAAAAACCAGCTCCTGGATTCATTCCTTATTTGAAGGGTTTTTCGTGTCTCTATCTCCTTCATTTCTGCTCTGATCTTAGTTATTTCTTGTCTTCCACTAGCTTTTGAATTTTTTTGTGCTTACTTCTCTAGTTCTTGTAATTGTGATGTTAGGGTTGATTAGATCTTTCCCGCTTTCTCCTGTGGGCATTTAGTGCTATAAATTTCCCTCTATACACTGGGTACCTCATTTGGAAATGCAGAAATCACCCACCTTCTGCATTGGTCTTGCTGGGAGCTGCAGAATGGAGCTGTTTCTATTCAGCCATCTTGTCAGCTGGCCCCAGAATTTCTCTTTTTAAAGGCTGAATAATATTCCATTGCATGCATAAACCACATTTTCTTTATCTATTCATGCATTGATCAACATTTAAGTTGTTTCCATATCTTAGTTATTGTGAACAATGCAATGAACATGGGAGTGTAGCTATCTCTTTGAGATACTGATTTCAATTCTTTTGGATATACACATGGAACTGTGATTGCTGGATTATACAATAGTTCTACTTTTAATTATTTGAGGAACTTCCGTACTATTTTTCAGAGTTGCCGAACCATGTTACATCTCCACCAATAGTGTAGAAGAATCTCAATTTCTTCACATCCTCAGCAACACTTGTTGTGTTTTGCTTTTCTAAGTAATAGCAATCCCAATATCCTAATGAGATAACTTATTGTGGCTTTGATTTGCATTTACCTGACAATTAGTGATGTCGAGAACCTATTTAGAAAAATGTCTATTTGTGTCATTTACACACTTTTTAATCAGGTTATTTGTTTTTATTTTATAGTTGCTATTGAGTTGTAAGAATTTCTTATATTAGCCATTCATCAGATATGGTTTGCAAATACTTTCTCCATTTGGTAGGTTATCTTTTCACTCTGTTGACTGTTTCCTTTGCTGTGCAGAAGCATTTTAGTTTGATGCTGTCTCACTTGTTAATTTTTGCTTTTATATAAAGCTTGTGCTTTTGGTGTCATATCTAAGAAATTATTGCCAACTTCAATGTCAGGAGTTTTTTTCCCTAGGTTTTATTCTAGGGATTTTACAGTTGCACATCTTACATTTAAATCTTTAATTCATTTTGAGTTAATTTGGTGTATGGTGTAACAGAAGCCTTCAATTTCATTCTTTTACATGTGAATATCCAGTTTTCCAACATTTTTAATGGAGGAGACTCTCCTTTCCTCATTGTGTATTGTTAACACCATCATAGATTAGTTGACTATATATGACTGGGTTTGTTTCTGGGCCATTCTGTTCAATTGGTCTATGTGTCTGTTTTTATGTCAGTACCATATAATTTTGATTAATGCAGACTTGTAGTATTCCAAAATGTGGAAGTGTGACACCTTCAGCTTTGTTCTTGCTCAAATTTACTTTGTTATTTGGGAGTTTTCGTGGTTCCATATTAATTTTAAGATTATTTTTTCTATTTCTGTGAAGACTGCTATTGAGATTTCTGATAGGGATTTCATCAAATCTGGAGACTGCTTTGGGTAATATGGATATTTTAATAATATAAATTCTTCCCATCCATGGATACAGGATACCTTATTGGTTAAGTATTTTATTCTTTAGATGCTGTTGTAAATGGGACTGTTTTCCTAATTTTCTTTCCAGATAGTTCATTGTTAGTGTCTAGAAATACAACTAGTTTTTATATGTTGGTTTGCATCCTGCAACTCTGCAACTTTACTGAACATTTTCTAGTTCTAACAGTTTTGTTTTTTTTTTTTTTTTTTTTTTGGTGTGATCTTTAGGGTTTTCTACATATAAAATCATGACATCTGCATACAAAGGTTATTTTACCCCTTCCTTTTCTATTTCTTTCTTTTGTTTATTATTATTATTATTGCCTAATTATCCTGGCTAGGACTTTCAGTACTATGTTAACTGGATGTGGCAAGAGTGGACATCCTTTTATTTGTGATCTTAGAGAAAAAGCTTTCAATTTTTCACCATTGAGTAGTGGTGGCCTTTGATTATGTTGAGGTAAATTTTTTCTATACCTAGCTTGTTGAGAGTTTTCATGATGAAAGGATGTCAAATTTTATCAAATGCTTTTCTGCATCTATTGAGATAATGATGTGGGTTTTTTGTTTGTTTGTTTTTGTTTTTTTAGATGGAGTTTTGCTCTTGTTGCCCAGGCTGGAGTGCAATGGAGTGGTCTTGGCTCACTGCAACCTCCACCTTGTGGGTTCAAGCAATTATCCTGCCTCAGCTTCCTATATACCTGGGATTACAGGCACCTGCTGCCATGCCTGGCTAATTTTTTGTATTTTTAGTAGAGACAGGGGTTCTCCATGTTGGCCAGGCTAGTCTCGAACTCCTGACCTCAGGTACTCCACCTGCCTCGGCCTCCCAAAGTGCTGGGATTACAGGTGTGAGCCACCATGCCCGGCCAATGATGTGATTTTTGTCCTTCATTCTGTTAATGTACTGCATCACATTAATTGCCTTGCTTATGTTGAGCCATCCTTGCATCCCAGGGGTAAATCCCATTTGACCATGGTATATAATCTTTATAATGTGCTGTTGAATTTTATTTGCTTGCATTTTACTGAAGATTTTGCATCTGTGTTCATCATGAACTGTAGTTTCCTTTTCTTGTAGTGTCTTCATCTGGTTTTGGTATCGGTATAATGCTGGCCTCGTAAAATGAGCTCGGAATTGTTTCCTCCTCTTCAGTTTTTAGAAAGAGTTTAAGAAACATTGGTGTTAATTCTTCTTTAAGTGTTTAGTAGAATTCACCAGTACAGCCATCTAGTACTGGGCTTTTCTGTTTGGAGGTTTTGATTACTAATTCAATCTCATTATTTGTTATTGGTTTATTCAGATTTTCTATTTCTTCATGATTCAGTCTTGATAGGTTGCTTATTTCTAGGAGTTCATCCATACCACGATATCTGATTTAGAGACATATCATTGTTCATATTAGATTTTATCATCCTTATTTTTGTAGCATAAGTTATGATGTCCGCTCTTTCATTTCTGGTTTTATTTGAGTTTTCTCGTGGTTTTTTGTTTTTGTTTTTGTTTGTTTGTTTGTTTTTTGTTAGTCTAGCTAAGTATTTGTCAATTTTACCTTAAAAAATCAACTGTGTTTTATTGTTTTTCTATTTTTTAATTCTCTATTTGTGAATTATTGGTATCTGATTTTGGAGCACTGGATGTATACGATGTCAACACTAACCAAAATGCAGTAAGACAAGAAATTAAAAAAAGAAGTTTTTGTGATAGGGGATAAGATGATGAGTATAATTATTGCATATAATGAGTTTGGGATTCCCAGAGAACATCAAGGACAAGATCTTTTATTAAGTATAGTTGGAAGTTCAAGAGACATGTCTGGTGCACAAATATTGGTGTTTTTATCTTGAAGTTTTTCAATCTGCAGAGGTAATTATTGAGGACATTTTAATCAATTTTATTCACAGGATTCTTTGAAACAATTTCATCCTATCCTTAGGAATGTTCAGCCTATCTGTACAATGGGAGAAACACGTTAATGCACTTAGCATGATGATTTTTATCAAGAGGTTCTTAGTATGATTTTACAAAGCACATATTAAACCTCACAATCTTATAGACCTATTCCAAATGTCTTGGGTGTTGTGGGTCTTAAAGATCCACTTTGAGACTACACCTTGTTTATGTAAAGGAAAAAAATGTTCATTATATCAATTTATAGCTTTCCTTCACTTTTCTTTCTTTCTTTTACTCTTTAAGTATTAAAAATTCCCTGGGGACACATTTTTCTAAATTTAATTTAAAGGATCCAGTTGAGTTTGTCGCTAAAAGGCAAATGGAGAATAAAAGAATTTTATCTTTTCTGCTCCTGTTTTCTTACAGGCTTCTGTGCAAGCCTGACATCCATAACACTAGGCAAGTGTTTCAACAGAGTAAAAGTCTTGATCAACATAAGCCCCTGCCCTCTCCACAAACATATTTTCTTACATATGGACTTATAACTTTAATCAGTTTTTTTTTCTTCTCTGAACATCACTTGGCTGCCCAGGAATTTGATTAGCATAATTCTAATAGCAAAACAATTAAACAATGGCGATTTCACTCAAATCTTAACCTCTACTTGCCATGATGGGATATGGATTATATTTCACTATTTAAGTGATTTTAAAACCACAGCCACTTTTTTGACCAATTATTCAGAAATATTGAGACCCAAATTCCTTCTGTGGTCTCTGCTACCTCTGCCTTCCACTTCATCAGACCATTGGCAGTAGGGTTTATAATCCCATTTGGCATGAGTGTACCACATTGGTGCCAAGAGCAGCCCATTCCTCAAGTCCTTTCACTATTTTCCAACTTTGCCTAGATTCTTTTTACCTTGCCTTCATAGTAGCATAGGTAGTTTTTTCTTTTGCTGCTAACTAACTGCCTGTGCCCCTCATTTGCATCCTGGTAAGATTGGGTTTGCCCATTTTGTGATGTTGATTCAGTAACCTGCCCCTTATCAGACTATAAAACAGGACTTAATCTTGTTTTTTGGAAAAAATTAAGGCTCTCCTAGGATTTCCCCTGCAGTGTTGGGTATTATCTGTACTAGTTGTTAATACTATGTGATATTTTATAGTATCACAAATTGTGATCTGCAAACCAGTAGCATTGGCATCACTCAGGAGATTTTTAGAAACACAGAATCTCAGACCCCACTGAAAAACCACTGAATCAGAATCTATATTTTAATAAGATCATTAGATTATTCATGTGCAAGTAAAATTTGAGAAGCACTGCCGTGGTATGTGAGCACAGCTTTGCTAGTAGCTTTTATTACTTTTCTGCTTTTTTATCCTCTCTTGATGCTCTAAGAAAGTTATTCCTTCTCCTACCCATCTTTCAGTAAATTGAATATGTCAGGCACGGTCTGTGGTTTCGCAGTCAGAGCTTGCATGATTCTATTCAAACTAAGAGGCTTGATCTGTATTTCCAAACACTTTGCTGTCTTCTTCACTGGTCTGTTATATGGTCTTTAGCCTTGAATTATGAGCAAACATCTCTTTTCCATCAATCTGCAGTGTGGTCAGGAGGCTTAACAATACAGCCCTCTGCTTCTGAACTTTCCCATATCCTTTCTGGAGCGCTTGATGATCATCATCAAACATTATTTACCTTAAGATTATGAAAGGTCTAAATATTAGTTGTGGAAGGCTTTCTCAATATTGGCTGTTTGCTTCTTGTTGAATTTGTCACTCGTAAATTTCAGTGTAATGTGTACATATTACGTAATTTTTAATATGTAAGTAGTCTTGGCCTAACTGTCTCCTGGAGCCTCAGGTGAAATACTCCTCCTCCAGCAATCACTGTGGATAAGCGACTCCTTACTAGTGGAAGTGGTTTCGCCCATCTTAGATCAATGGCCTCTTGAGTCTGTGATACCTCTCATTACTTGTGGATTCTAATAAAATATCACACAGCAAGCCATGGATTTGCCTTTCAAGTAGCTGCCAAAAAGCCCAGATGATTCAGCCTAAAACTGTGATGCAGTTAAATCCAGCTAAAGAAAACTTTGACCAATGAAAGACAGAAGAAGAAAGTAGGTAGATAAATCACCTTTCACTTTCTCCAGTGGATGGAACTTTCCTGGGAACAATTCCACCATTCTTCCTTTCTATAGATTACTCATGTGGCTAGGCAGGTGTATCCGATGAGGTCTTATGAAGCAGAAGCCAGTGATTCACATGTTATATTTTTTCACTTCCTGTCCTTCTCTGCTTTGCTTTTTTGGGATTTCATCTTTAAATAAATGACTGTCCATTAATCCTTGCCTCAGGCTCTGTTTTCTAGGAAACCAGGATAGTTCTAGGAAGCAAACCCTTAGGAAGAGAATTGGAGATGGACTGCTCATTTCTTTAAAATAAATAAGAACCCTTGTACTGGAGATAGTGGTGTGATACTAACTTCGGGTATCAAAATTACCTCAAGCTATCACTGTAGTTAATAAGGAATAAGTGAAGTTGGAGGGAAGAAATGTAGAAATCAAGTACCTGCAGCATTTGATCATTATAGGAACAATGATAATCCCAAGGATAATAAAGTGGAGTAACTCCTTTTAATGGCACAGGATATTTTAAAAGGAAAATGATAGGTTTAGGCAGCTAATTACAAACTTAAAATTCACGTTCTACAGCCAGAGGACCTGTATGGCAGCTGTAAAGGAGATTTTTATTTTCTGCAGCCACAGGGCATACTTGCTGAACACCAGGCCTAGAATTTGGTTATATACTTAAAAGGAGAATAAATTCTCAGCCTAAACAGATCTTCCACCAAAGACAGAATCCTAACGAAGAATGGGTGGAATTCTGAGACTTGGGATACTGACATTTCAGTGGATGAACTAAAAAATCTTGGACCCTTCCCAAATTTCCTAGAATCTCCTGGCTGGAAACAACAACGACAACAACACAAAACAAAACAACCCAGAAAACAAAACCTCCCCATTGCCAGAGGAGAATTCTGGAATGACTTTTCTGAAGCAGATGACTTTAAAGACAATGTCTGTTTTCCACAAGACTTACTGTCACCACCATTCATTGCTCCTAGATATGTAACAGAAATCAAGTCTTGGCCAGGTGCGGTGGCTCATGTCTGTAATCCCAGCACTTTGGGAGGCCAAGGCGGGCAGATCACGAGGTCAGGAGATCGAGACCATCCTGGCTAACATGGTGAAGCCCTGCCTCTACTAAAAATACAAAAATTAGCCAGGCGTGGTGGCGGGCACCTGTAGTCCCAGCTACTCGGGAGACTCAGGCAGGAGAATGGCATGAACCTGGGAGGCAGAGCTTGCAGTGAGCTGAGATTGCACCACTGCACTCCAGCCTGGGTAACAGAGCAAGACTCTGTCTCAAAAAAAAAAAAAAAAAAAAAAAAAGTCTTAAAACAGCCTGAGCAGAGAGGTCTAAGAATGACTTTTGCCAGTAAGAAATAGCTTTTACTCCAAAAAACTTGAAGCACAGAAAGGATCCAGAGGAACATGTGAAAATGAATTTGAATGGAGTTATCTTGGGGAAAGGCTGAATATAAAGCTCAATGGGGAAGAATTTATTGTCATAAGGATGTAGGAATTTCAATATTTTGGCAAGACCACATGGAGGTAGAAAATCTGAGCTAACATAATGTGCTAACAATGTTTGAAGACTGTGTGATAATGGCACATCCTGAGAACTATTTCGGCTTTTGATAGTAGTTGATGTAGTTTGGATGAGTGTCCCTGACCAAATCTCATATTGAAATGTAATCCTCAATGTTGGAGGTGGGGCCTGGTGGGAGGGGATTGGATCATGGGAGTGGATTTCTCATGAATGGTTTAGCACCATCCCTTGTGGTGCTGTCCTCATAACTGTGAGTGAGATCTGGTCATTTTAAAGTGTGTAGCAGCCATGCGCAGTGGCTCACACCTGTAATCCCAGCACTTTGGGAGGCAGTGGCGGGCAAGTCACTTGAGACCAGCAGATCGAGACCAGCCAGGGCAATATAGTGAAACCCAGGCTCTACAAAAAATACGAAAATTAGCCAGCGTGATGATGCCCACCTGTAGTCCCAGCTACTTGGGAGGCCGAGGTGGGAGAATTGCTTAAACCTGGGAGGCAGAGGTTGCAGTGAGCAGGGGTCATGCCACTACACTCCAACCTGGGCGACAGAGTGAGACTCTGTCTCAAAAAAAAAAAAAAAAAAAAAAAAAGGCCGGGCACAGTGGCTTATGCCTGTAATCCCAGCATTTTGGGAGGCTGAGGTGAGCAGATCACGAGGTCAGGAGATTGAGACCATCCTGGCTAACTCGGTGAAACCCCGTCTCTACTAAAAATACAAAAAAATTAGCTGGGCATGGTGGTGGGTGCCTGTAGTCCCAGCTACTTGGGAGGCTGAGGCAGGAGAATGGCATGAACCCAGGAGGAGGAGCTTGCAGTGAGCCGAGATCGTGCCACTGCACTCCAGCCTGGGTGACAGAGCAAGACTCTGTCTCAAAAAAAAAAAAAAAAAAAAAAAAAAATATATATATATATATATATATCCCACTCGCTCTCTCTTGCTCCTCTTTCATCATGTGATGTGCCTGCTTCCGCTTTGCCTTCTGCCATGACTAGAAGCTTCCTGAGGCCTCCCCAGAAGCAGATGCCACTATGCTTCCTGTACAGCCTGCAGACCCATGAGCCAATTAAACTTCTTTTCTTTGTAAATTACCCAGACTCAGGTACTTCTTTATAGCAATGTGAGACTGGCCTAATACAGTAATGGCATCAGTAAGAGGATGAATAATTTCTAGTTTTGAGAGTTAATCTATGTAAGTTGCTCTAGACAAAAATCTAGTCTCAAAGAGCTATCTAATACATTGATCTTGATATGCCACTTAAGAAATATGATTTTTAAATATTTCTTTTTGCAGAATACTTTTCATATGCTCAATAACTTTCAATGAAACTTCATTTGAATGGCTGTGAAAACATCACAGAGAATCACATAAGTAGTGCTTTAGTGATTAGGTTGTCTACAATCACTTCCTGATCACAATACCAATAAGTTGCTTTCCCAGCACCAGTAAGATTGGGCAAGTCAATTTCCATTTTCATGCTGCATCCTTACATGGTAATCTCAAATAACACACAAGAAAATGAGCAGATAGTACTGGCTGTAATCTAATATTACTAAAATCGTCTTTGGAAAAAATGGGTTGTGCCATAGAACAAAAGTTGTAATATCCCATGTGTACTTGCCTAATTTTCCTTAAATATTCCTTTTTAGTTGGGGTACCCAATAGGGTGATAAATTATAACACTAAAGAACTCATCTATCAAAATTAGCATGAAGTCCAGTGTTACCTCTGCTCACACCACCCCTGTCTTCCAGTCAGCAAACCTCTCAAGGTAGTGGTTAATTGATTTTGTATTTGCTTTTGCTTAGTAGCTTGAGATGAACTGAGACATTTTTTTCAAATTCTGGATGATTCCATGACTGCTACTGACATTGGGTTCAGAAGTCATTTTTACTGTTATCATTCCCCAAATCTGGAAAGTCCAACCATTAACATGATTTAACATGTATGATTCTGTTACTCTAGTCTATCTACAGAAATTCAAAACTTTTTCTCTTGAAAGGTGAATTGGGATTTTTTATCTCATTTATTATGTCAAGTTCTTAGATTTCTTAAGCAAATTTAGTTTTTCTCCTACAGCTTTCTTTAAACTCCATATATCAATAGATACCCTTGTACAAAATAACAAAATATCTACCTGATTAGCTCTACAATCTTTACTATGTTTACTTGCCTACTATGTGACAGTTAATGTGCTAGGATTTTTTTTACGCTAGCCTCATAACTGTTCTTCAACATATCCATTGCTTTTCTCAGTTTTACAAAAAGGAAACTGAGGTTCAGGGTGGTTAAAATTAACTTGTCAATATCACAAAGCTAGTAAGTGGCAAGGCTGAATCTGAAATATAGGCCTTCCTAGCTTAACAGTCTGATCAATTTCTATCACACCACCCTCCACTTGTTGAAAAGATCAGCTTCATGATTCCAGGTGGGGTTGTGTGATGGAGGGAGTGCCATCCTGCACATGGATCACTTAATCGATTCACCTGATGAAATGTCCCCTAAATTGCTAAACTTGGTGGTGCCCAGCTAGTTAGAAATTTCATTCTATCTAGAACAGCAATGGACAGAAGGGTACAATTAAGAGAAATACTCCAGTCCAAATAAGAGAAATACTCATTGTTTTTAGTTATGCTTTAGCATGTAAGGAAAAGATTCCTTATCTAGACTTGTTTTATGAAATCAAGACCACATTTGAGACTTTCTTGGTAGTCGAAGTGTTAGCAACCATCAATCAGAAATGAAAAAGATGAATTCTACATCCAAGCTTGGGAGAACAAATTCAGTGTTTAGTATTTCTGATCCCAAGAGAGTTTGGCTGAGAAAAAGTTAGATCTATTGAACAATCTTAATTTATGTGTCCTAGGTTTTAATTCAAATGAGAATGTGTCAGATCAGGATAGGAGAAGAATGACTCAGAATTATGTAGGAGATCTGTAAAATGGCCTTTGATTTTTCTGACGCCTCTTGTGGGAACAGCTCTGATTTTAATATACCGGGTGGAATCATATTAAACATTACCAGGGCAACTTTGTACTAGCTACACTGTACCATGCCTGGGGAGAGAACAGAGAACTCATTAAATAAATGAAGATGCAAGTTCACACCCAGACATTATCTATCATTACTTTTAGACCTGACAGATTCATTATCTTCAGTATTGCTTGGAGTATTATTTTTCTAAATAGTTTGCTACACTATCAGGAAAATCTGATTAGAGGAAAACTGATATAACTTAATGAAATAGCCAGCAAAGGGGGTATCTGTAGTTTGCCAAGTGTCTATAAATTTATGTTGTCTTCTTTTTTCTCCAAATGAAACATTGCCTGTCAATCAGTTAAAGGTATTTACTGAGCTCTTATTCTATGGCCACATTACTGTAGGTGGAAAATGCAGATACAAAGAAAATGGTAGGACTGGTACCTGAATTCAGAATTTATTTTAATTTTTAAGTTTTATAAAAGAAATATATCATAAAGCTCAAGTATGTTCTAAGGCAGAGATTTTCAAATACTTGTTAAAATTATTGAGGAATCTAAAGAACTTTTTCTTATCTACTTAATATCTGTCAATGTTTACCACGTTAGAAATCAAAATTGAGGCATTCAAAAATATTTATTCATCGGTTTCAACAGCAAAAACAAATCTATTATATATTAACATAAATAGTAGGTTTTGTGAAAAGTGTGTTTCTACAACAAAAAAATGAGAAAATTGGCCTTGTTCTACATTTTTGCAAAGCTCATTAATGTCTGGTTTAGAAAAGACAGCTGGAGTCTTAATCTGCTTCAGCACTTAATCTCTTGCAATATCATGTCATGTAGCCTCTGGAATATTTTACTGTACACTCATGAGAAAATCAGTATAAAATGGAAAATAATATCTTAGTATGAAATAGTTTTGACCTAATAGATCCCAAAAAGGGTTTCAGGGACCTCCTGCATAGATCACATTAAAAAAAAACCCTGTTTTAGGATAATATGATGAGTAGAAGTGATAACTCAATATTACCCTTTCAATATAAAATTGAAAAATGCAGGCATTCAGATGAGATAGTATTTATTGAGATCTGCTTTTTAAAAGCTGATGTTAAAGTATTGATCCAGAGTTAGCAAAATGAATACAATTTGAAGGAGATTTAAGTAAATTTCACATTGCTATATACAAGAAGGTTCATGTAAACACATGTATGCTTTTTTATTGTCTATTTTGTTAAATTTTAAACTCTATCAGCAAAAGACAATTATTTGCATTCTAATTTTTATGTTTTCCTGCACAACGCTGTTTCAACTTTAGAAGGTACCTACTAGCCATTCTTATTATATGGTTTATTTATTTACTCTACTTTTGTGTAGACATCTGTTTTTAAAGTTAGCTATCTGAAAAAGTCATCTTTTCAGTTAGGTAACACTAGCAATCAGAACCACCCACAATTTGGAGTGAAACACCACTTTAGAGGAGAATGAATCCAGTGGACAGAATGGCTTATATTACTGCAAGAATAGCTGACTAAATGTCAACTGAATAGTCCAAGTTATCCAAAAGAACAAAATATTAACAAAAAAATATTTTTGGCTCACCATATAAAAGGCCCATTATGCTTTACTACTACTATCAATAAGTAAAGATTAAATTTGTTTATGCTATACCAGAGATCTGATACTATAAAGTAAATTTAATCATGATTAATTTTATGGCTTTTTGAAGAATCAAAAATCCTTATACAGGGGCATAATGGGTCACTTCATATTTTTCCACCTGAAATCTAGGAATAAACTGACAGATTCCATATCTTCTGCTCCCCAGTTTTCCTCATTTGTTGCATACAATATTCAGAATTTAAAACGATAAATGAAAAAAATATGCTTTGATGGAATTGAGAGAAACAAGGACTGTTGTTATTTAAGGAATGCAAAGGCTCAAAAGTGGACATTCTTCTTTTTCTCTATATTTTACTTCTTCCTTTACCAACCTGATAAAACCCTCACATTTTGAGAAGAATGTATTTAGTTCTAAAAACAGGCTTTGCAATGGCTAAAGGACTGCTTATTTTGTGGATGGTCCTTCTGTACAAAGAACTGTGTGTTACTACTAGTAACACAATAGTCCAGCAGGTAATAGAAAACTCATGAATAGAAGGAAAGAAAATGGCAGTAGAACTGGAAGATAATCTGCATTTTGTGTCAAGTACAAAGGCAGCCCTGTTCAGCTATGGTGTTTAGACCCCTGAATTGCATCTGGTGGTATGTCTATGGCTTCATATACACATGGGTTGGACCTCCTTTTTTATCTTGTATTTGAAATATTTATATTAACAAAGAAAAGAAATGTGAAAAATAACTAGCTTAACGCTGTCTAGAAAGATGTCTCCTTTCTTCCTTTAAATTGCATTTCCTGGAACGCTTGAGAAATCCAGTTACTATGTGTCCACACCATGGAGCCAGGAATGAGCATTACAGAGAATGATGATGTGTTGAGTTTATTATAGCCCAACTCCAAGAAATCTAAACTTCATCCATTCTTTAGATTATAGATGACAGTTCAAACTCACAGCCACAGGACAGAAAGTGTGTTCACAACTGCACAGAATTGCTTGTTATGATGTTGGAATTCTTTACATCTTAAAAGAAGATAAAAGTTGCCTAATTCGTGTATGATACAATAAACTTATTTTCTGACATAGCAAGTCTTACATAATAACCATGCTAATGATAGCGGAGTGCTGGGAAGGGAAGAGCATGGTCCCTTTAAATTATATGGAAGGGGGAAGGGAAGTGCTGGGTAGAGAAAGGCGGGTCCCTGGCTGGGGCTCCATCCCCACGGACCTAGGTGAAGACAGCTACTCCTGCTTTCCTGCCCAAATGTTGCATTTTCTAAGACCACCCTGGCCCACCATGCCCCCATCTTGATAAAAAGCCGAGACCCTAGTGGGCAGACACACAGAAGCAGCTAGATGTGGAGAGGAACACATCCGGGGAAGAAGACACAAGTGGCTGGTCATTGAGAGCACGCCAGCAGACGAGCACACTGATGGGCACCTGCAGGCCATCAACCAGCAGAAGGACATGGAGTTTGGCTGGAGCAGTCAGAGAAGAGTCCAGCCACTTTGTCCAGGGGAAAAGCATCTCCCATCTGGCTCCCACATGTGCTGAGAGGTACTTCTACTCAATAAAACCTTGCACTCATTCTCCAAGCCCACATGTGATCTGATTCTTCCAGTACACCAAAGCAAGAAATCCCAGGATACAGAAATCCCCCTGTCCTTGGGATAAGGAAGGGGGTCTAATTGAGCTGGTTGACATAAGCCGCCTATAGATGGCCAACTAAAAGAGTACCCTGTAACACACGCCCACCGAGGCTTCAGCTGTAAACACTCACCCCAAGACACTGCCATGGGGTCGGAACCCCACAGCCTGCCCGTCTGTATGCTCCCCTAGAGGTTTGAGCAGTGGGCAATGAAGAAGGAAGCCACTCCCCCTGTTGCACGCCCTGCATGGGGGACAAGGGAACCTTTCTTGTTTCGCTAACATTCTTCACAAATAGATTTTGAAAAACATCCATTCAGCTAAAATGCATATATCCTTATTATGCTAAGAAGGTGGCAAGAGATTTTGAAATAAAAATTAAAAAACAATGATTATATTTTAATCATTGTGTTACTTTAAAGCACCGATTAACAAAGCTTTGCCATATTGAATCACTCATCTTTGACTGAATTTCCATTTTCAAGCTGTTTCACACTGAACTTTGTAACTTCACATGACTCACAGACTTCAAAAGCTGCCCTCATAATTGCTTTTCTCTCCAATACATTATATATGTACATTACCTGTAAAATGTCAAGAAACAGATATTAAAGGACAAGATTTGAAGATCTGAAGTGAAGAAAATGGATCAGTTAGTGATATTGCACAGATTATTTAGTTTGATTTACATGGATTTTTTTCAGTGTGATTTTTGTGATTGCTTTCAATGAGATCCATACCTGCCAGTTCTGGGTGACCTTTCCTTCTTTTTCTTTGTGTGGGAGCCTCAGCTTCTCTAGCACACAAAGGTTATGTGAGGCCCACAGAGTGTGGAATGCTTTGGATAATGGGAGAGCAGTCTAATCAATTCGCTACTGATAGGATGAAAAGGAGACTAGAGAGGCTGCTTTTGAAGTTGTCTCCTTTGTGGATCTGAGTCATCCACAGCTGTAGAATTCCAGTCTGTTTGTTTTAAGTCTTAAAGGAGGAGCAGGAACACCAAGTTTTACATACCATGTTTATTTTCTTCTGCCAATTTGAGTCCTATAGAGCAAAGACAAATCTCGGCGTGGCATTTTTAGCTCTAAGCCAAATGTTCAGACGCCCACATGCCTTAACTTAGCAGGCAGGAGAAGGAACACACCTTATATGTGAAATTGCACAAGATAACATTTATCATCCAAAATAATGCTGGTGTTGCCTTCCTGTTCCAGCTTACCCACCATTGGGAAAATAATGAATTTTCTGGAGATAAATAAGCTCCTTTGCTTGCTTGCTTGCTTTCTATTTCCCTCTGTCTCTTTCTTCCTCTTCTTTTTTCTTCCTACCCAAGGTGAAAAAATGTGGCTCTAAATTTTCACAAGTAATGTTCAGGGCAATGACTACCTTTATTTTCTCTTTTCCTCTTTGTGTAAATTGACTAGACTATAAAACCACAAAGGCCTTAAGGAATTAGAATCTGAACTCTTGAGTTTAGGATTTAGCCCTGCCTCCTTACTGTGTGAGAAGCTTACCCTGCAGCGGTTTACATGGGGTTTCATTTCTTCTACCTTCCAAAAGTGAATTGTCTTCCTTTAAGGAGAGGTATTTACAAATATATTTTGCCCCCTTTTTAGGGATTTAAAAATTATTTCTTGATTTTAGTTTCTGTGTAATAAAAAGATACCTTCTAATATTAAAAAAATTATTTAAAAATAACCAAATAGTATGTTTAAATTTATTTTTAAAAAATATTTATGTAGAATATTTTAAAGAAGTATTCAATATTCACGCAGAATATTAATATTTTTGGCAAATTAAAGATTACTTGCTTTGTTATGTTTGAATTAAAGATTGTATGTTAAAATTTACACTGAGTTGGAATATGTGTTAGGGTATGAAAAAATGATTCAGTGAGTTAGTATTTGTAATTCTTGCATTTTGCACTTAATAAATTCATTTTTAAAATAATTTCTTGATTTTTGTTTGTAAATGAAAAGATAAAAAATGCTCAGGCTACTTTCCAGTTCTTGCAAATCCAAATAACACATTCTGGGCAAGGGTAGAATAGTTTTTCAATAAACGAAAGACTAAAATGAATACAGTACTTTTTGTACTCTCCTTTTTTTTTGAAATACAAGAAATAACTAAGAAATAAGCTAAATAAGAAAATTGGTGAGATGAATGCAAATTATGAATCTGATAAATCAGGAGACACACTTGCAAAATTATTATTATTTGTATCTGCCCCATTAATTTGCACTTCAATATCAATGTTTCTTATGTCTGCAAGCATGGTCTACCTTGGGTGGAAATTTCACAATATATGACTTGGATTAAAACAATTCAAAACTCTGTATTGTTCAAAATCACCATGGAAGGCCATCTATTTCAGCTCAGCCACTGAGGGCCTGAGTCAGGAACAAACACATGTGGCCTCTTCTAAGGTCTTACACATGTTCACTCCAGAGCCACTCAGGCGCTCAGTGCAGCTATTTCAAATGGGAACGGACATAAATGAATAATTGTAGTTGATTTAAAATATATATATATATCAACATTCCGGTACAGTTTTAGTCTTGAAGTTCTGGATTATCTTTCTAAACTTCCTGTGAAGTCTTACTTAGGGCAGTGCTGAGGTAGGAATTATGATACATATGAATACATTTGTCACCTAAAGTTTTGTCTTGCTTTTTAAAAGCTGTAGTTTGGATGAAAACAACAGGATTTTCTTGCTCCCTAGACGTAGGTATGTATCATAGATATTTTGTTTTTTGGATTAAGTAGCTGCTTTCACTGTGAAAATTAAAAAAAAAAAAAATCCCTGAAACCACAAACAACCCCCACCACAAAAAAACACAATTTTCTTATTTTCTCGACACAGAGATAGTTTTAATTTTGATGTATATCTATTTATTCATTAATTATTAAATAATATTTTACAAAAAATTGGGTTATTAATATCAATATGGTTGGCAAGGTGGTTTATTTCACAGAAGTGTTTCCATACCACATGATTAAAGTGATTATTAGTCTACATGATGTTTCTGTTTGCATTTTTTCAGTTGTACTATTTTCATGATATAGCTATACCATATTTTTATAAGCCTTTTAAGTTGGATATTTAGGTTGATCTTGTTTTTCTTTTGTTATAAATCTGTGATAAATATCCTTATAGATCTACGTATTCTCATATTTTTTTTTTGAAAATGGGATTATTTGATCAAAAGTAATTCACATTTAAAATTTTTTTCAGATGAAATGTCGTTGAGGGATTTGGGTTCAGAAGTGACACGATTGAACTTAGCATTCTGACTAATCTTAGGACTAATCTTAAATCTAATCCCAAAACTAGCATTATTTGGGATAAGAGCAGAAGCAGAGAGTCCAGTTAGGAGACCATTCCAATACCATGGAAAGAAATGATGCCAGTAGGACACAAGTAATAGCGCTGAAAATAATGAAATTTGGTCAAATCCTGAAGCTAAAGCTGATAGGATTTACTGAAAGATTGTAAGAGGGAGTGAGAGAAAGAAATAGTGAAAGATGACTCCAAGGGATTTTTTTGTATTTGAGTAGAGTGTGCAATTACCATTAACTAGATGAGAAAGACAATGAGGAGCATGTTTGAGGAAAGATGTCAGAACTTTGGTGTTGGACATGATAAATAGAGAAAAGTCAGGCATAGAGAAATACTTTTGCGAGCCATTATTAACATTCCATTAGCTATTGCTGTGTAAGAAACAACCATAGAATCTTAGTGGAATATGACGATATGATTTTATTTCTCACATGTCTGCTAGTTGCCTTATGATTGGCTCTTCTAGACTGGCCTTAGCTAGGCAGCTGTGCATAAGCTAAGGGTTGCACTGGATGTCGCTACTCTCTACGATCTGGGTTTTAGTCTTCTCCACCTGTATCCCTGCTGGGACTTAGCTTTCTTCTTATGGTCATAGACATAAGGGGTGGGTACCATTGCCCAAACACATTTCATGTCTAATATTGTCTCATTGACTAAACCAAGTCACAAGGCCAACCCCAAAGTCAGGAAATAGGGAGTTCCATTCCCCTTCTTCTGGGAGAAAATACAAAGTTACCTAGTAAAGCCTGTGGATACAGACAGAAGTGAAGCGATGAGAACACTAATTAATTCTGCCATGGGTATGTGTATCATACTTAAAGCCATGAGCCTAGACGAAATCCAAAATGATTCACCTATTGCTTTCCCATCAGCTATAAGAGTTTCTGTTTCTTTTGCTCTGTGTTATTATTTTAAAACTAATTTGACAATGTGAGGGACAAAAAATAACACTTAACTACAATAATTGTATTTCTAAACCAAGATAAAGGCATAGAAATCCTTGGAGTCACTGTGTGATTTTGATTTTCCAGTAGGATTTTCTTTCAATGGTTTATTATGCCTTGGTCTAGTGACCAAAAAAAGAAATGTTTCCCAATAGATTTTATTCTCTTTTATATTTTTAACCATTTTTTATATTTAATAATTAACCAGATATAAGAATAATTTCAAATAAGTGTGGGAAATAAGTGAGAGAAAGAAAATAGTCAAAGATGACTCCAAGGGATTTTTTTTTGTGTGTTTGAATATGCAATGGCCATTAACTAGATGAGAAAGACAGGGAGGAGCAGGTTTGAAGAAAGATGTCAGAACTTTAGTGTTGGACATGATAAGTCTGAAATTTTAGAAATGTAGAATAGGCAGCTGGAGTTAGAGAAAAGTCAGACATAGAGAAATACTTTTGTGAGCCCTTAACATTTTCCATCAGCTATGTCTGTTTAAGAAACAACCATAGAATCTTATAACTCTAATCCAACTGATAGAGTTTACTCTCCTTTAGTCACTGCTTATTTATCAGAAGAGATTATGTTTTGGTGAGAACCAAAGAAAACAATGGTGTATATTACAACTCTAAGAAAACCACCTGAATCTCTACTCACACATGCAGTGTTGACAATATGATAAACCGTAAAGCTGCCCCAGAAAAACTTACCATGCTCTTTTGCAGATGGGGGGGCCTTCTCATTTTGAAGGCATTGTTGTGAGAATGTGACCTATGTGCCTCTCTGTGGTTAAAGGCTCACACATGCCTGTCCATTCACAGCAAAGAGCATTATGCACTGTTTACAATGCACACAATCTGTTCAAGGATTTTGAAATTCATTATGTGTGGGCTGCATATATTTTCATTGAGTTGGAAACACCCTTAAGGTTTCTGAGGTATTGTAAAAATACATACTTTTAGTGACTGAAATGTTTATCTTAAGAAAGGAATTATAATATTAGGATCACAAAGCATTTACATACAAATCGTACATGGGTTTAGCATTGATCTTAGAAACAAGCACATGGACGAGGAGCTATGGGTAAAGCTTCAAATAGGAAAGAATACTTTATTTTCAGCAGTTGCACTGGATGACTATGCTTTCCTCTTGCATGTGATAAAGAGAACAGTACTGTATACTTTTAGTGTAAAAATAGAAAATCCATTAAGGAATAAAGGCACTGTTGATTCCATTGCTCAAGAAAATATTCTGCTATTCATTCACAGTAGGTTTGTTCTATCGGAACGAGACTTTTTACATTATCTTGAATTTGATCCTAATAAATATGTGTGCTGAGCTCTAAGAAACTAAACCACAATGATTGTATGTTTGAATTTAGTAAGTAATTATTTCTTCATGTGCCCTGCTTTGACATCAAGCAGACTTGATCAGTACACACATGCAGTATATGATTAGTTCGTTGTCTTTTTAGATTCAGAGGCAACGCTTTCCTTTTTTCTAGTAAATGCCAAATATGCTTAGTGCTAAAAGTGTGTTTGTAAAGATAATTATATGGATGCTGGGCCATTATTTGGCTTGGAGAGTTCAGGAGGAGGAAGTCAAACACAGCTGGATTCAAAGGGGTCTTGATATCTCTTGGGAGACAGTTCCTCCAACTGAGTCAGAGTGAAAAGACTTCATATGCATGCAAAGCAAAAACTTAAGTGTTGTAATTAATTTAAGCTTTGTTAACATAAAATAAAATAAATCCAAATAAAAGCTATTTGAAGGGCATGAAGTTTCTAACATCATTGTGTTTTGATCCCAAGTAGCTGGGATTGACTACATATGTCAATTCCACAGTTTTTATTATATAGTTATCTAAAATGTTTATACAATCTAAAATGTGAAAGACATGTAAGGCAAATGATAGTCAACTGCATTCTGGTGATAGGTTAAGTAGATGGTGAGGATGAATTTTATAAATGCATTTTTCTAGTGCCTGCCTCTTGTTGTTAGGGCTTATATTTGAGGCAGCCATATAAAAGTAATAAATGCATTGTTTTAAATTATATCCTAATTCCCAAGGATACTCAAAGATCAGTATTTCCATAGGCATTTTAAATATTTCCAAATGGCTTTTCTAAAGTTCTGTGACAATTTGATCCAAAGTCTTCAAATACACAATTTGTATTAGAGATATGCAGGGTAAATAGGTAAGAAATCTACATGTAATGACCTAAGTATAGTATAGACACAAGTTGTTTTTGTTTGTTTGTTTTTTTGAGACAGAGTCTTGCTCTGTTGCCCAGGCTGGAGTGCAGTGGCGTGATCTCGGCTCACTTCAAGCTCCGCCTCCTGGGTACACGCCATTCTCCTGCCTCAGCCTCCCAAGTAGCTGGGACTACAGGTGCCCGCCACCAAGCCCAGCTAATTTTTTTGTATTTTTAGTAGAGACGGGGTTTCATCATGTTAGCCAGGATGGTCTCAATCTCCTGACCTCGTGATTCGCCCGCCTTGGCCTCCCAAAGTGCTGGGATTATAGGCGTGAGACACCACGCCCGGCCTAGACACAAGTTTTTAAAATGACCTAAAGTGTGTATGTGTATGCATATAAGGTAAGGGGAGGAAGAAAGAGTGGGAGCTGGAGAAAGAGAGAGAGAATGACTATTGATACATATATGCCAGCTGTTATATTAAACAGCAGAAATATGCTAGCCAAACAAATTAAAATAAATAAACAGACCCTACCCTTGACAGCACACACACACACACACACACACACACACACACACACACACACATCCATAAATCTCTTTTTACCAAGATACTGTAAAATTAACAGATGTTTAGTTTTGATTTGTGTGAAGATTTTATTAAATTGATTTGTGTCTATTTGTAGTTAAAACATTCCTTTTTACATTAACCATAATGTAAAAATGTATGATTGCATTAATTTGGCTTGATGTATCTTAAAATTTTAAAGGCATCCCATTAGCAATATTTATATTGTCTATATGAAGGAGAGAATGGCATTTTGATATGGTCACTTGAGGCAGCTAATTCATTTTTACCAAGCTTCATTGACTCAGATTCTCACTTGGCTTGAATAAATTTTAGGATTAAGCTTTACTGTTAAAACTGCCTCATGCCAGTGAATGGTATCTCAAAAAGGATTTCATTATCTAGTGTTAAATGAACTTTTTTTTCTCTATTTGTTTCTGTGAGGGGATGGGGTAAAAAGTTCTCACAGCTGCCAGACAAAGAATGACTCTATTTAAAGAGTGGTTGGAAGCACAAATGTTGATTATCTGAATGAAAGAATTTAATTAAGTTTCCTAAGGAACAGGATACTACTGACATCAGTGATTGGCAAAATGAAGCAGGGAAATACAGTATTTAACATTACAATATTTTTCACTTAATGATGCCAGTATTAGATCTTGGCTGGTATCCTGGAATATACACAATGGCTTGGCAACAAATTAATTATTTTGCAATTGCAGATGTGGAGCTTTGGGGTGTGAAAGTTTCTTTGCCAAGATGGTTTTGGGAAAAGAACCAAAGCAATCATTTTATTTCCTCATCTATGTGCATATCCTTGTTTATGAATATTGTTGAAATTCTTGACGTCAGATGGTCACAGGACCACAAGCTATATTTGATGAACCTCTGAAAGTGATTCTTTAACACAACAGACTGAAGCCAAAAACGTGTAACTAGCCTGCATCCTAGTCCATAAAAATAACTTAAAATTTGCACGAAGTATCTTCCCATTGTTCATATCTCTATAAAGTGGATCGTTTCTATTAGTTCTTGATAATTATTATTTTAATGATATTTAAGGTCACATTAACTTTCACTGCACCTGAAAATTGTTATGATGGCTGGTGTTAATGAGAGTTGTAGATCATACTGTTCTTATATAACCATAAAACCCCCCCACAAATGGGTTAGGAACCTCAACATTATAGTCATAAATACAGGAAATATTGTTACCAGTATTGGGTCTTGGGTATAAAATGATACCTAACATAGTATTATTATAATAATATATACCCTGATAATCAGTCTAGCACTTATATATGGCTCTATTAGAGAAAAATATGAAGTTGACCATAGTATTGAGGGTCAAATTTCTTTTTTTATTATAGACCCTGAATACATCAATTGTAGTTAAGAACTGTACATTCATCTTTTTCTGTGTGATTTCTGTGTAAATAGAATTAAGTCATATGCTAGCCATATAAGTGATTGGGCAACAGATTCAAGGTGATATTAATTCTAAAACTAGCTCTGCCGCTTGCTTGTGGTGTGAAGTCCAAAAATATCTTCTCTGAGTCTAAATGTCTTAATCTGATAAAAACAGATAATATTAAGATCTACCTTAAAGGATTTTTTAAAGATTAAAGTATGATATATGTGTAAAGCATCGAACACATTCCCAGAACAAAGTTTGTATTTTTATAGATGTTAGCTATATAATTTGACACATTTCTGTATTCACAAATGTATGTATATACATTACATATAATTACATATGCATACTTATATGCATATGTTGTCTAAATATATACAAATGTGAATGTATATCCAAATTATTTTAGATTTTCTTCTTCTTTTTTGTTTTTTTTGAGGCGGAGTCTCACTCTGTCACCCAGGCTGGAGTACAGTGTTGCGATCTCAACTCATTGCGACCTCTGCCTCCCGGCTTCAAGTGATTCTCCTTTCTCAGCCTCCCAAGTAGCTGGGATTACAGGCGTCCGCCACCTTGCCTGGCTTATTTTTGTATTTATAGTAGAGATGGGGTTTCACCACGTTGGCCAGGCTGGTGTTGAACTCCTGAACTCAGGTGATCCGCCCACCTTGGCCTCCCAAAGTTGGGATTACAGGCGTGAGCCACCACTACCGGCCTAGATTTTTGTCTTATTGCATAAAGTATACATCAAATATGCTTATTTAAACATGTACCTAGCATATAGCTCTTTCTTCACCTGCACCCAACCGCCCATTTCTACATCTCTTCCACATCCAACACATGTAGTCATTTACCTAATATTATATATTATGCATACAATGAGAGCTTTGTTTGAAAATATGCTGAAAGTGTGTAATGTTGACTTCTGCTTCTCTGTCATTAAGTGAAACCAAAGATAGTAGAAAAGCATCTATTTCACAGTTGGTATATGTAAGGTCCAGGGTGCTACTTTTGTTTACATTGGGCTAAACAATATGGCTTCCTCTTAAAAATTGGCTCATAACGTAAACTTGTTACAACACCAACAGAAAGGAAAATAAGAAATTTAGGATAATTCTAAAGAATAAGCATTGATAACAGGATAAACATTGAACATCCATAGAAATATACAAACTGCATATCCCCAATACTGTAATGTTGACAGAAACAGATGCATAATTTCTTGCCAACTTCCCCAAAACTCTAACAAAGAATCTTTGTTTTATCTTACTTTCATCAGAGAGATCCAAGTATAACATATTGGCCTGTAATAATGCATGCATATTATATGAAGATGACTTGGTATTCACTTGCTACTTTATAAAATGTAACCATAAACTTAATTGCAGTCTTCCCCAAATCTAGTGCTATGGAGTATATGGTCAACATTTATTTTAAATATTACCCAATACCACAATTACTGAAACATATTTCTTTGTACTACTCCTAATAATTTTATCTTTTTTTCTGGTAAAACTATTGTCAAGGATTTATCTTTCTGTAAATATCCAGAATTATATATCCTCACACTTATACCAGAAACACAAAATCCGTGTCCTCTATTTTCTTAACGGACTCTTCTCAGTAGACTCTGTATTGACATATTAATCTAGACATTAATGAATATTCACAAGGGGATCTAATAAATCGGAATATGAAAGAACTAAAGTTTCCACTCAAAAGTATTTTGAGTAGCGTTCATACACAAAGTATTATTCTAAGTTAGATTTTATAAAATAAAATAGGATATTTTAAGTTTAGCTAACATATTAATTAAAAGATTGAACAAGAAAATCTACCTCATGTTAGCATTAACAGTCCCGTGGTTTACTTTCAAAATTGACCATTGTTCTGAATTTAACCTCAGGGGATATTGTGATAACAATGAACAAATAAAAATGACATAAAAAATTCCACCCCTTGAAGCTGAGCCGATGTAATTTATGATTAGGATGTTTTCTGTTCTTTAGTTGCTTATGCTTCCTAGAAATTGTTTGAGGTGTTTCTAAAACTTCTTCATATTTAGACTCTATTTTTAAGGGATGAACTCAGCTTCTCTTGCTTATTTTATGACCTGAATCAAAAACATAACTAAACTAATGCCAAAATTAATTATAAAAAGATAAATGTTTTCGCTTATTAATGATAAACAATGAGAGGAATCCATTGTGACCCTGAGATATGTTGTGTTACTAAACAGTTAGCTTCTGACATCATTGCCTGTTCATTCTGTGATGTGATGGGACATCTGTGGTTCCACAGTATTTTATGTGAAGCATGGCACCCCGAAGGCTCTGTGAAACAGTGATAACCTGGGACATATTCTAAATCTGAATCTCTTGAGGCCAGTCTCAGCATTTCTTTGAACAATTCTTTCCCTGGTTTTTAAAATCTAGATCCACAGAATGACCTTTAATTTTTTATCTCTACGAGTACAATTTTATTAGAAGTTATCATGGGTTAAGGAACAGGAGATGGAGCAAAGGAGCTATTTACTATGGTTGTCAGGACGTCTTGGGGAGATGCTATTACATCTGGTTGTGTTTAATGTTTTTGTTATTGATACAAAAGGGCTGTTGAAAAGTGCATTAAATTAATCTCATGGGAGATACTGCAGACTACAAAGGCATATGAAAAACAGTACAAACAGGATAACAGGAAGGAAAATATATTTTCTTTGGACTATAAGCCCTAGCACAGTTTTTTTTTATTTTTTACTTTTAGTTGACATAATCACTAAATATTTATGGGACGCAAAGTGATATTTCAATACATGTATCCAATGTGTAATGATCAAATCAGGGTAATTAGCATATTAATCACCTCAAGCACTTACTAGTTCTTTGTGTTGGGAACAGTAAAAATCCTCTCTTCTGCTTTTTTGAAAATATATAATAAATGATTGTTAACTATATTTACCCAGCACTGCTATAGAACACTAGAACTTGTTCCTCCTTTCTAGCTACAATTTCATATCCGTTAACCAACCTCTCCCTATCCTTCTGTCCCCTCTACCCTTTCCAGTTTCTAGTAACCACAATTCTACTGTTTCTATGAACTGAACATTTTCAGCTCCCACATATGAATGAGAAGATGCAGTATTTATCTTTCTGTGCCTGACTTATTTAACTTAAAAAAGTTTTCCTGCAGGCTGATGTACGTTGCTACAAATGACAGAATTTCCTTCTTTTTTATGCCTGAATAGTATTCCACTGTGTGTGTGTGTGTGTGTGTGTGTATATATATATATACACACACATATATATACGTATATATGTATATATACACACACATATATACGTGTATATATATACACATATATACACGTATATATGTGTGTGTATATATACATATATATATACACCATATTTTCTTGTTCCATTCATCTGTTGATGGACATTTAGGCTAATTCCATATTTTGGCTGTTGGGAATAGTGCTACAATAAGCATGAGAGTGCACATATTGCTTTGATATACTAATTTCCTTTTGTTTGCATAAATACACTGTAGTGGGATTGTTGGATCATGTGGTAGTTCTACTTTTAGTTTTTAGATGAATTTTATTCTGTTTTTCATAATGGATATATTAATTTACATTCCCACCAACATTGGTCTATGCAAAGATTTTGTGGGTAAGACTTCAAAAGCATGGGCAAAACAAAAATAGATAAATGGGACTATATTAAACTAAAAAGGTTCTGCACAGCAAAGGAAACAATCAACAGAATGAAGAGACAGCCTATGAATGGGAGAAAATATTTGTACACTACACATTCAACAAGGGACTAATATCCAGAATATACAAGGAGCTCAAACAATTTAACAGCAAAAAAAGCTAATAATCTGATTAAAAAATGAGCAATGGATCTGAGTAGGCATTTTTTATAACACAAACGGGCGACAAGTATATGAAAAATGTTAAACATTCCTAATCATCAGAGTAATGCAAACTGAAACCATAATGAGATATCTCCCTCTAGTTAGAATGGCTATTATCAAAAAGACAAAAAATAACAAATGCTGACCAGGACAAGCAGCCTAGTATTTTACTGGAAAAAGAAACAAAGACACTCCCTTTCCACCCACTATTAGCCACCCAGCATTAAAAATTATTGATTCAAATGAAGAAACATCATGGTGGCAACTTACACAAATCTAATTTACTTCTCTAGTAAAGAAAAAGTGATTTTAGGCTTAGATAAAAAGTGATGTTAGGCTTATATTAAGACTAGAAAGGTGAGGCAAGTAATTTGTCCAAGTACAGTATTTGGTATCAGCATCTAAACTTGAACTCAGAACTGTCAGACATCAAATTCATATATGTTCCACTTACCTGGACTGCTTTGCTTCCCAAAATGTAGATTTAGAGCAAGGAAATCTAGTTAGGTTTTACTCACAAAAGACACCAAGTATTTTAGAAGTAGAACCCACTTCTCTGTGCTTCAAAACCTTAATCAGAGCTCATCAGGTTTATTATATATTCCAAATAATTGTAAAAGCTAGAAAAATGTGATATATGAACTTGCCAAACTAATAAAACTTTAACTGGCATAAGACAGGCAAGTGAAATATATAGCAAATATTTAAAACAATATTAACATAAGACTTTTTTAAAACTAATGATTTACATAATCATTGGTTTATATTCAAAATCTTAAAAGAATAGAAGTGTCTATTTGTTAAGGTCAAAGTCAGTAAGGAGATTATAGGAAGAAAATAAGGAATATAGGAATAAATCTGTCTTCTCTGTATTCATACTAACATTCTATTATAAATTATCCACGAAATTTAAAAGGAAATATAGTATTATAATTAAGAGAATGGATTCTGGAGCCTGACTGCCTATATTTAAATAGCTTACCAACTTTTGCCAAGTTATTTTTATTTCTCTGTTAAGTTATAAAACCTTGTTTTTTCCCCCATCTGTAACACAGGCACAATAATTACAAATAAATAATGTGTTGTGGTACAAATGGTACAAATTAATGCACATAAATCACCTTAATCCCATATCCAGCAAAAATCAGCTGGGCTATAACACCGAATAAATGTTAATTATTATTATTAGCTATAAATTTATATTTCAAAATTAGTGGGATCATTACCATATTCCAAATTAGATTTGGTAAATGGCAAATATGTTTTTCTTGACTAAACTTTACCAAGTGCATTAGTGCTAACCTATAGTATCATCTGTATGTTTAAGCGGAATTGGGCTTAGTGCTAAAATAAAAATATACCCCACAAATCCTTGATGTTATGTTCAAAGTAAGATAGTAAAATAGAGTGAGCTGACTTCAAAGTAATCCCTAATTGAAAGATAGATATTTATTCACCAAAAGATGTTGCCTTATTATTATTTTTGAGATATTCTTCTGGAATTTGCCAGTGGCATTTACAAACATATCCACAATGAGTCAGTGCTTGATAATCTTCATCAATTGCCCAAGAATTCAATTTGAGAAAACAGGCATTTGGAGCCAAACCTGATGAATAAGGTGATTGATCAAGACTGGGTTAATTGAAATGATGAGACTAATTTTTGTGTGTGACTCATAAAAAGTTCAGAGAACAATTCCAATATTTGGGGTGATGGCAGCAATTCATATGTGCCAAGTTCTTTGCCACAGGTTTATGTGCTGACTCTCAAAAAATGTCCAGGGTGATTTCAGGTTAAAACACACTTTTTTTTTTTTTTTTTTTTGCATTGATGATCCTTGAGTTATGGGTAGAAAATCAGTGTCCACTAACTTAAAGCCACATGTTTATCAACTTTGATCATCAGTTTTAAAAAGGTATCAGTAAAGGACAAGAGCTTAATGATGCTCTTCCTACAAACATAGATGTCTGCTGATGAAGATTCTCAGAGGCCTTTATTTATCCGCATGTTTGGAGCTGTCTCTACAAAGGGACAATATTGAGAGGGAATGGTAAAAAGGAAAGGCAAGCATCATTCCAGAGAGGCTGGAAAGAATTTTACATGATGAAAAGTAGTTTCAAAAGTCAATGGATAGAACAATTGTAAGGGATCTTTGCAGATCAAATTGCTGGAAGGCTTTTCAGATTTGGCCTCCCTTAGCTGTGTGATGCTCTCCTTAAGGACACATTGTCTCCTGGCCACCTTCATGCTTGACTTGAACTCTTTCAGACTGTAGACAATGAAGGCAGGGATGCTTTTTTGTGCTGTTTTCCCAAATGAGTGGGTTCCAATTTAGTTCTTAATCTTAGAACTAGAGTTGAAAAATAAAATGCAGGTTAAAAATAGCTGAAACTGTTGATTAACACTCTTGGAAGCAATGTTTTATTTTATCGCCTTATTTTTGTTGTACTGTTTTGCCTTTTGTGAGTTTGTAATTACCCTTCCAGTGACCTTCTTCATTGTTGCTCTGATAATAGTCACTTTTTTCATGGGAATTTGGCAAAGGATGTCAGACCATGCTATAACCCTGTTCAATTGCAGATGGATGAGGTGACGTCTTTTTGCCACCTGCTGGGGAGCAGTTGAGAGGCTGCCTCCTCATTCACCCTGAGAGTCGCTGCTGTCTGGAGGCTCTCAGGCAGCAATTGTAAATGAGACTGTTCTGTGGCCTCCTTCTTTAAAGCCTGAGCAAGTCTTTCTGTGATGCACTATAATTCTTTTTTCGTGGGCACCAGGATCAAAGTCCTTCTAAACTAGTTTCTCCACAGCCAGAATCAAGCTGGCTTTCTCTCCCGAAAAAATTGTTTATTTCCATATAAAAAGATGATCTCAGTTCCCCACAGATGATATAAAACCAATCAATCATTTACATATATATTACATCAGCTGGTTTTTGTCTTGACAAGAAACAACAATCTCAGCTTCAAACAGCTTTCTTAAATACAACCCATGATTGCATATAGGTTTCTTCCTGCACATAGAAAACCTAACGGAAGCAAAGAAAAAACTGTGTCTGTGTTTATTATTGTTTATTTCATAGGAGAGTTTTCTTTATTCCTCATTTTTCCAATAGTGTGCTTTCTACACACTGCACTTAGAGATTTAGTACCCATTTGTGTACTTCCCCATTAGGGAAACTACCTAAAAACATGTCTGTGGTAGCAGGAATTTTATGTGAAAAGAAAATGTTATCTAAATAAAAAAGTAACTTTTGAAGAGCTTTTATTTCTTTTAAAAAAAAAAACAACAATAAAATTGGGCCCCTACCTGGAGGTGTGCCTATCATTTTTATAGCAGTAAAGTCTGAGTTTGTTATTTGAGAAATATTCATAGTGAGACCTCTTGGATTGATCCCAGAGTGTCAGGGAGAATGAACTTTAGCTAAGCATACACTGGCTTACTAGGAGGGCTGGTGGAATTATAAAGAGAGCAAGGGCTTGAGAAACCATCCCATGGATTTTGAATGCTATTCTGCCACTTTACATTGGACAGTCTTGGGCAAATTGCATATTCCTTAAATTTCAGTTTTCTTGAAAGAAAACCCAACTCCAAAATGAGCAAAAAATTTTCACATTTTCCCAAAAAAGACAAACAAATGGCCAAAAAGCACATAAAAACATGTTCAACTTTGACTGGTCTTTAGGAAAATGGAAATAAAACCAAAATAATATATCATTTTATATCCATTATGATGGCTACTATTAAAAAAAGGAAAAATAACAAGTGTTGGTGAGGATGTGGAAAAATTAGAATCCTTGTGCATTGGTGGTAGGAATATAAAATAGTGGCAGCTACTGTGGAAAACAGTTTGCCTCAAAAACAACATAGAGTGACCACATGATTCAACAATTTAACTTCTAGATATATACTCAAGATAACAAAGCAGGGATTCAAATAGACACTAGTACACAAATATTCATAGCAGCATTATTCACAATAGCCCAAAAGCGAAAACTATCCAAATGTCCATTTATAGGTGAATAAATAACATGTGATATACAATGGAATATTATTCAGTCATATGAGGAAATTAAATTCTGATACATGCTACAACATACATGAAACTTGAAAACATGGTAAGTGCAGTAAGTCAGACAAAAAATGAAAAGTATAGTATTATCCCATTTACTTAAGGTACCTAAACTAGGCAAACCAATGTCTGGGGAGACTGGGAAATCAGTAGTTACTATTTAAGTGGTTCAGAGTTTCTGTTGGGAATGATGAAAAAGTTCTCGAAACAGATGGCAGTGATGGCTGTACAACATTGGGAATGTACTTAATGTCATTGACTTGTACACTTAAAATCGTTAAAATGGTGAGTTTTATGTTATATATTTTACCACAATTTTAAAAACCCTCAATTTTCTTCTCAATAAAATTAGAATTTTAATTTTATTAAAATAAAAATGTTTGATAACTACATTACATAAAGAGCATATATATATATATGTTGCAATATATATATATTGCAAGACCTAGACATAGATGTTTATCTGTGATTTCACTGACTGGCATTACCATACTTTTGAGATGAGTATTCTGATTTCCATTTTGCTAAGCCCACCATCCCATCTGATTTGTTTCACTACATACAAGCTAATATAATTTGGATGTTTGTTGCCTCCAAATCTCATGCTGAAATGTGATTCCCAATGTTGGAGTTGGGCCTGGTGGGAGGTGTATGGGTCATGGGGGCGGATCCCTCGTGAATAGCTTGGTGCCATTCTCATGGTAATGAATGAGTTCTTACTTTGAGTTCACATGAGATCCGATTGTTGAAAAAGAGTGTGGCACCTCCCCTCTCTGTCTCTTACTCTGTCACCATCTGATACATCCAATCCTCCTTTGTGTTTTGACCCTCACCAGAAGCAGATGCTGCCACCACACTTCCTGTATGGCTTGCAGAACTATGAGCCAAAATAAGTCTCTTTAAAATAAATTATCCAGCCTCAGGTATTTCTTTACAGCAACACAAATGGACTCACACAGAAAATTTGTACTGAGAGTGGATGTTGCTGTAAAGGTACCTGAAAATTTAGAAGTGGCTTTGGAACTGGGTAACAGGCAGAAGTTGGAAGAGTTGGGAGGGCTAAGAAAAATATAGGAAGATAAGGGAAAGTTTGGAACGTCTTGAGACTTGTTAAATCGTTGTAACCAAAATGCTGATAGAAATATGAAGAGTGAAGTCCAGGCTGAGAACGTCTCAGATGGAAATGAGGAACTTATTGAGAACTGGAGCAAAGGTCACCCATGTTATGCCCTAGCAATGAACTTGGCTGCCTTTTGCCCATATCCTAGGAATCTGTGGAAGGCTGAACTTAAGAGTGATGACCTAGGAGAGGAGTCCCCAAGCCATGGGCCATGGATGGGTACCTGTCTGCGGCCTGTTAGGAATCAGGCTGCAGAGCAGGAGGTGAGCAGCAGGTGAGCAAGCATTACCATCTGAGTTCTGCCTCCTGTCAAATCAGTGGTGGCATTAGATTCTCATAGTAATGTGAAGCCCTATTGTGAACTCTGCATGCAAGGGATCTAGGTTATGTACTTCTTATGAGAATCTAATGCCTGATCTGAGGTGGAACAGTTTTATCCAGAAACTATTCTCCCACCACCAGTTTGTGGAAAAATGTCTTCCACAAAACTGGTCCCTGGTGCTAAAAAGGCTGGGGACTGCTCTCTTAGGGTATCTGGCAGAAGAAATTTCTAAGCAGCAAAGCATTTCAGATGTGGCATGGCTGCTTCTAACAACCTATCTTTAGATGTGAGAGCAAAAAAACAACTTAAAGTTGGAATTTTTAATTAAAAGGCACTAGCTGGGCGTGGTGGCTCATGCCTGTAATCCCAGCACTTTGGGAGGCTGAGGCGGGTGGATCACGAGGTCAGGAGTTTGAGACCAGACTGGCCAAGATAGTGAAACCCCATCTCTACTAAAAATACAAAAATTAGCCAGGCGCAGTGGCATGCACCTGTAATCCCAGCTACTCAGGGGGGTGAGGCAGGAGAATCTTGTGAATCAGGGAGGCAGAGATGGCAGTGAGCCAAGATTAATGTTTTCCCCATGTGCTGCCTCCTCTTCAAACACCTAGAATACTCTATCCTTATGAACCCAGGAGACAGATGTGATCACATAAAAAGTGAAAAAAAAGTAACTTCTTTTTAATGATTTTTGTATTTAAAAGCTAATGTCCTTTAGGGGAATAAAGCCAATTTTGGTTTAGAGTGGAATAAATCAGTGGCTCTCAAATGTAGTATGCTTTAGAATCACATGGATAGCTTGTTAAATCATGGATTACACTATCTCTTCCCCCAATTTTAGAGTTTCTAATTCATAGGTGGGAGTATGGAATTTTTAACAAGTTCTGGGTGATCCCAATTTTGCTTGCACAGGAACTATATTTTTTTAATTTAATGAATAAATATTTGAAAATCTTGTGTTTGAGGAGGGTCAAGGTTCTCTTCCTCACCTCTGCAATTTTATACTCCCCAGTACCTGATTGACAGAAAAAATTGCCCTAGCTGGGAGAGGGAAATGAGAGATAAAGTGATCAAAAGGAAGCAGCAAAACCCAATATTTGTGAGATCTGAGAGAAAAGTGCACTCTCTGCCTTCAGGGACATAGTGAGACCTAGACTGGCTGCATAATGAGTCCAAGCAGATGGTTTTAGGCACAGTCAGAGTGTAGGTCATGCCCTAGGGTAGCATGGAGAATGCAACGTGATTTCCATCACCCAGGGCTTACCATTGTGGGCTAAACTATTTGGATCGGAAAAGGCCAGGTCACCACCCACCAGGAAGATCTCCATGATGATATTCGAAAATTTTCTGTTATTCTGTAGATAACAGAAAAGACATTTGAGAACCAGGTAGTTCCTTCCTCTCCAATCCTTTAAAACTAGGTATGGATCCTGGAATTTAGAACTGACCTGGGAAAATGGGGAATCCAAGATTGACTGAGATTAGATTTTTACCACTCCAGTAGTGGATATGGGTTTAAGAACTAAAATAATTTTATAAAATTAAGTTTTATTTCTTACACAACTGAGAAGTAAATTGAGAGCCACATCCACTACATCATGATTATAATTTGAAGTAATGATGACGCACAGTTGGTGTATATCATGTCTCTGTTTTATTCTTTGACCAGTACTATTTTCTAAAATGATTACAGATTCATTAAAAGAAAAGAAATTAAATTTGAGACACTGAACTCTCCTCTTAAATGATGTTTAGATAAAAATGCTTCATTTCATATCTACCTTTACTGATAATGTGTCCTTTCATTCACCTAATCTGTGAGCCTGTGTGCTACTCACATCTGAAATATTGTTTAGAATGAAAACAAAATAAGTCTAACGGAACAATACCACTCTTCCCTGCTATCTTAGCATTTGCCCAAGCTGCAGTGGTTTCATTTGTAGAAGGAAAATAAAGCAAACATCAACTTGTCTGTGCCACATGAAATAATTTTAACCTGTGAGATTTTATGTAAGATTACTTTAACCTGTGAGAATTTATGGAGCACATGTGTCTGTGTTTTGACTTCTACTTCTGGTTGTCTAGATTAAAGCCAAATTCACATCAACATATCTTTCATTTACTGCAAGATTTCAAGATAAGAGATGAAAAAAAGAATTTGGACTCTCTCTTTGATGACATGCAAATCAAAATGAGATATTCAGCAACTGACTCTAGAACCACAAAAATAGATAGAAAACAACAAAACAGCAAACCAATTCTAGGATGAGACAAAGTATGAAACTAAAAGTTAATATAGAAATAATTAAGGCAGCCAGGTGTGGTGGCTCACACCTGTAATCCCAGCAGTTTGGGAGGCTGAGGTGGGCGGATCACCTGAGGTTGGGAGTTCGAGACCAGCCTGACCAACATGGAGAAACCCCATCTCTACTAAAAGTACAAAATTAGCTAGGCGTGGTGGCACATGCCTGTAATCCCAGCTACTCGGGAGGCTGAGGCAGGAGAATCGCTTGAACCTGGGAGGCGGAGGTTGTGGTGAGCTGAGGTAGTGCCATTGTACTCCAGCCTGGGCAACAAGAGCAAAACTCTGTTTCAAAAAAAAATAAAAGAAAAGAAATAAGGCAAAACTGACATTTCTTTATTAATATAACACTACACCATTAGTTTAAATTGATTTCATAGCAAGGGGTGTTATTAAGTTAGTCTTACAACAAACTAGAGAGAAAAATCAATTGTATCATCTAAGTTATTTTGAAATTTTAGAATTCAAAATAGAGGGCAAAGAAAACAAAACAAAAGCAAAATGAAATAAAAAACATTGCAACTCAGATTTTCACATTCTTTAAGTGTCAGCATCTGACATAGAAAAGCTTTTTTTACATGTATTGTGATGAAAAATTTAATTCACCTATATGTTGGCTTATTTTAATTCATTTAATTGCAGTCAGGACACAGGTCCACATACTACGTAGTGATAAAACAAGGGAAGTTTGTTTGTGGCAAATCTCTTATTATGTAACTTTTATATATTACATGGCCAGAAATTCTCACCTTGATCCTCACTAATTTTTTGTTTCAGTAAAATATTAAAAAAAAAATTCATGAAAAACTTTATGTAATGTTTAATACATTAAGACATATGATTTTAAAAAACTTTGTAATCAATATTAGTCACTATTGTCTGTCTCTGCCACATGCCACATCTCTCCTTAGCCTATTTATAGCCTTAGGATTTCTGTTTTTAGTTGGTGATGGTTGTGGTCATTGTCACTGTATGTGTGTGTGTGTGTGTCTGTGTACATGTGTGTGTGTGTGTGTGTGTGCATGTGTGTGTAGTCTCATTTTGCTATTATGTCCTCTTCCACTTTCTTTGCAAATGCAAAGAGGGTTAAAAATTAAGCTTAATGTGAAGCAAGTACTTGGCACCTGCTTTCAAAGAACTGTGAATCATAAATGGAAGACGGTTCATTCGGCTACCTCATATCTATATTTAAGACCAGCCTTAAAGAGCCACCTTACAGGGTGAGGTGGCTCATGCCTGTAATCCCAGCACTTTGTGAGGCCGAGGCGGGCGGATCACTAGGTCAGGAGTTCAAGATGAGCCTGGCCAGCATGGTGAAACCCCGTCTCTGCTAAAAATACAAAAAATTAGCCTGGCATGGTGACATGTGCCTGTAGTCCCAGCTACTCAGGAGGCGGAGGTGGGAGAATTGCTTGAACCCGGCAGTGGGAGGTTGCAGTGAGCCGAGATCGCGCCGCTGCACTCCAGCCTGGGCGACAGAGTGAGACTCTGTCTCACAAAAAAACAAAAACAAAAAAACCCAGCCTGTGGATTATTTTAAATATTACACTTTTCTATCCTGGATTCTCTGTTTGCTTATTGTTTATATGTTCTGTTTGTCCATCGAATTTTCCTATTTCTTGAATCATTGTCAGCATATTATCCTTTAATTATTTTAACATAGTTTTTCTTAAGTTTTACAATGTATTTATAATAGCTACTTTGTAACTATTTTGTAGCAATCTTTGCTTAATCCAACATAGGATCCACTCAAAATCACTTTCTATTGACTAATTTATTCCATATGCTTTTCAAATATGCATTTCCACATCACTCCTAAGTTTCTGGTCAAAGCGGGACAATTTTATGTGATATACTATAGTAAGACTGGATTTTGATTGCTTTTTCTAAAGGTTTTTGGATATTATTTTATTTTGTGATTTTGTTTGTGCCTGTACTTAAACTGTGGGATCTGTCTTGCCATGGTATTCAGCTATTTATATCTCTTTACAATATTTTTCTTCTTTTTTAATTCCTGATTTCCAGGGGTCATTTCCTTGTAGGCACTGCTATGATGTGATTAACCAATGGTTTGGGCAGAACTTACAGTCAAATGCCTCAAACCTGTGAGGCTTCTATTTGACAATGTAATTGTGCATAGGTAAAAAAAAAAAATTCAAGCAACTTTAAAGTCTATTTCAGCTTTTACTTTCTGCCAGGCCCTTGGATCTCTCCTGCAAATATGTGTAATTTCTGAGCCAGCCAGGAACGTGTGCTTACCTACTCTTTCTATGGCTTTCTTATTTACAGTGTGTCCCTGTTACATTTCTGGATCATGCATTGCTTGTCCCAACTGGGACAGTAACCTCATGGTTGCAAAGATATAGATTTTACTATTTGTTTCCTACTGGACTTGTTACTTTCACTGACAACACTACTAGACATTTGGTTTTACACTCTGCTCAAAGTTGGATTATACCTTCTGCCTGTGCTGTATGCTGCCCAGCAAGGATGGGACTGTAGATTCCCACTGTTATTAGCCAGAGATCTAGCAGCTTTGTATGTGTAAACAATTCCCAATGTGTGCTTTCCCATTGGTCAAACGCTAGAGCCCTGAAATTGATATTACATTTTTTCCCAGTTTTTCACTAGTTTTGGGGGAGAGGATTCCCTTACTTATGCTAATGTTACTAAAATTGTTGTTCCATTCTTTTATTTTTTTAAAGAACCTCTGATTCAGAAATAATTTGAGATTTACAGGGCAGTTGCAAAGACAGCACAGACAGTTCTTGTGTATTTCTCACATTTCTTCCCCTGTGTAACATCTCATATAACCACAGAATTTAAAAATTAACATTTGTAGGATTTTTAGACTCTATTTGGATTTCAAATAATTTTCCCATTGGTTTCCGTTTTCTGTTGCAGGATTGAATTCACAGTTCCATGTTGTATTTTGTTGTCATGTCTCATTGGTTGGCAATATATGAACGTATCTCAGTCATTTAAGACATTGACACTTTTGAAGAGTACAGGTCAGGTATTTTGCTGAATGTACCTTAACTGGGTTTTCTTATGATTAGACTCGGGTTGTGGAATTTGGGGAAGAATATCACAGAGGCCAGGTGCCCTTCTCATCACATAGTATAGAGGTACATGATATCAACATGACTTATGACTGGTGATGTTCACCTTGATCTTTTGATTATAAGGCAGTGTCTGTCGGGTTTCTCTACTGTGAGCTTAACAATTTTCCCCCCTCCATACTTAGTTCATTAGAAGTAGGTTACTAAGTTCAGCCCACACTTAATGGAGAGAGAATTATGCTATACCACTTGGAGGGAGGAAGGAATATCAAAGTTTAAAGTTGTGTCAAAACCACATGGTAATGAATGAATGATTTGAGGGAGGTATTTGAGACTCTTCTGTAAATATCTGTTTCTCCTTAAAGTTTTATTCACTAATTTGTAGCATTAATCAGCGAATCTTCACTGCAATAATTATTACTGTGGTATTTAATGGGGATTTAAAACAAATTTACCAATTCTTTCTATATTTATTATTCGTATTTTTCTGTAGGCATTATTTTCCATTATTTTTGAAACCAATTTTTCTGCCTCATTTATTCCAAAACATAATTCCTCAGACTCACCATGAATTGTACAACACTGTGGCTTTAAACATACGTGCCATTGGAATAGTCTGGAATACCTTTCTCCTGTCTTGTTATCAAACACGTT
This sequence comes from Hylobates moloch, assembly GCF_009828535.3. Lineage (NCBI taxonomy): Eukaryota > Metazoa > Chordata > Mammalia > Primates > Hylobatidae > Hylobates > Hylobates moloch. Next base: position 156,220,218 of record NW_026652276.1, on the reverse strand, counting down.
TTACTGCAAGAATCAATGAAATGCTCTTACTAACGTCTAAAGTCTTGACTTACAATTTTTACCATCTTTAGGAAAATGATTATACTATGGATTTGTGTCTTCAAAAAAGATATATTGAAATTCCCAGTATTTCAGAATGATACCTTATTTGTAAATGAGGTCATTGCACATATAATTAGTTAAGATGAGGTCATACTCAGGTAGGGTGGTTCTGTTATCCAACAGTACTGGTATTTCTATGAGAAAAAGACACAGAGACACACAAGGGGAGAGCTCCATGTGACAACAGAGGCAGAGATGGGAGCTGCAAGCCAAGGAACATCAAGGATTGCCAAGAAACCATAAGGAACTAGTAAGAGACAAGGGAGATTTTTCTCCTGCAAGTTTCATAGGGAGTACGGTCCTGCTGATAGCTTGATTTTGGACTTCTAGTCTTCAGATCTGTGAGACAATAAATTTCTGTAATTTTAAATCACCTGGTTTGTGTTACTTTGTTACAGCAGCCCTGTGAATCTAATACAGTTTACAAAACAACACAGTTTAGACCAATATGTGAAATATTAAGTTAAACTTGTCACAGCCTCAGAATGGGTAACTCTAAAATTAAAATTGATTGAATGCCCTTTTTAAATTTTAGAAACTCAGAGAAACGCTGGCTTGTTCTTTGGCATAGAATTTTATTTAAAAGATTAGTCCCCAAGTTCAGAAAATTTGTAGTATATTTATGTGATGTCAGTGAGAACACATATCATTTTAATAGATATGTAGATGTTGACATCATTGTAAAGAAAGAATTTAACTGGAAAGTGAAAAAGTTAATCAGTATGCCTTTGAAAACAGAAAGATCATAGGAACTAGCTTGCTTTAATATTTACATATTTTTGAAACTAGGGAAAGACAAAAAAATTATAGAGTGCATGGTTTGAAAGATGGATTTGGAAATTATCCTATTACTAATTAAAGTTACTAGTTATTAAGTAATTCTATTACTAAATTACACATTCTTTAATGTAACTAACATTCATTAATTATCCAATATGTACCAGGCACAGTGCAAGGTGCTGGAAATATAAATATCCACAAAATAAATTCATTTTCTTTATTTAATAATTAAAAAGCAACTCAAAGAGAGGAAAGGCAGAATAACAACAAAGTCATTCATGTTTACCCTCATGTGATTGTTGAATTACTGTATACTCTTTATTTCAGCTGACATTAAAAAATTGCATTTTATGGAAACTCATGAACGTTTATGTGCATAAGGGAAGTTAAGAAAATAAGAATGATTTGTGATTAAATAATGGTTTAGATTTGTTTCAGATTAGATCATTCAGATGTCAGTAACGGTATTTAAGTACATTATATGCAATGGTGTGAAAATACATAAGGTAAAAAGTTTCCGACTAATGCAAAATTCATTCAGACTACATAGGAGGAAGCATGACAGGAAAGAGAATATACGCCGTGGAGAAAAATGATGCAGGGAGGGAAGAGAGAGGGTGACCAAGACTGGACGAAATTAAAGTTTGTGAGGCAGGAGCATGTTTACTCTTTTAGAGGAATTGCAAGGAGGCCAGTGAAACTAAAACAGAGTAATAAGCAAGAATGAAACATGTTGATTAAGTCAGTGAATGGCTGGATTATGCAGGACCTTATTGACCATTATAAGGATGTTTGCTTTATTCTGAGACACAGAAAAGTCACTGAAAAAATTTGAGGAGAAAAAATGATCTGATAATCATAGAAGTGATAATACATGTAAACACTAGAAAGAGACTGCTTTTCTGCAGGCATCAAGGCCAGGGAGAGAAACCCAAGAAGAAGTGAGCATTAGTTGTACCTCTGTGTAAGTGACTTTGTTTTCTTCTTTGGTATGTTTACAGCCTTTCATGAAATGCACTTTTTTCCCTGTTGCTAAATCACAGAGTTGGGCTCTGCTACCCTGAGACTATGTTTAAACTTGATTATAAGACATTAGTAGATGTGATGGCTGTAATAACATCCTATCACCATTAAACATAAAAGCTGATGATAATTACCAGCCACTCTTGACATATGTTATATCATTTTCTGAAAAACATGTTTTTGTTGCTTGCTGCTTCAGGAAAGTAAACATATTAGACTTTGGACGTCATCACCAGGGTGTTATTTTTGGATAGTTTTAAATATTTTATGCTCTATGATTGGTAAAGAAACTGTGCATTACATTCTATGTGTAAATAAGTATAATCTAGAAAATACTTTTTAGAAACGGCTAAACTTGACTGTGTCAATTTCTGTCTTGTTTCTATCATGTGAAACATCTAAACCACCAGTAGTGATCTAACATATAAAATAAGACATTGAGCCTAATGATATTTTGTTACATTTTCACATGTGTCATTTTCATTGCTATATCACATTGTACAGTGAACAATAGTGGTAGAATTTCAGATGTTTATGAATACATGTAAAAGATGGCTCATGGAAATCAGAATGAAAATAGGTTATGATGCAGGACTCTTGTAGGCTCAGAGACAAACAAAACACTTCCAAACTCAAAAACATTCCACACATTTTTGACCACTTTAAGTAAATTTTCTTTGCCAAAACACATAGGGAATAATAAGTAAACAGAAGATGAGGAATTATTTCAAATAATAAGCTGTTAGGTTCTTAGACATTGGATGCATGAAAAGCAATTAGAACTCTTAGATATACAGAACCCACGCTATAAATGTAAAATACTCCTCCTATCCTCATCCTTTACCCATGTCAGGTATCATTAAAATACCAACATTATTTTCTTCATAGTTGGAAATAGCCTCAAAACCTTTCTTACAGATTACAGTGACGTAGGATTGAAACTTTTTGTTATCCTTGAGCTGGAGCCCTATTTCTCAACACCAACACTACTGACAATGTGAACCAGATAATTCTTTGTTTTACAGGGCTGTGCTGTGCATTGTGGGGTATTTAACAGCATCCCTGGCCTCCACCCACTACAGGCCAGTAGCAGCTACTCTGTTTATCCCTACCCTCAAGTCGTGACAAAGAAAATGTCCCCAGACAATATTGCCGTTGGTTGACAACCACTTCCCTAAAGATAGATATACCTAGTAAATAAAGGACTTTAAGATAAAGCATAGAAGAAAAATTCTTAAACTTAGCTTGCTATGGTATTAGAAATGCCGTAATCACCTTCTTTGTGACTATTCTTCCGTCTAGCATGTTCCACATGGTAACTTCTGGCTCTCATCCTGGTTTTTAAAATTTCATGTCCAGGCATCATCTGTATCACAGCTTTTGCCTAGGAGATCCTGATGAGGTACTGAAAAGATATTTGGATATTAAAAACAATTGTCACTTTAACATCAGTCTCAGGCTGATGTTATTTACTTATTTAATGAATGAGTTTCTGCGTTGGGTGATGGTATATAATTTTATATAGATCCTCATATATGTTTATTTGTTTATACATATACACATATAAAATCTATCTGTATGAATAGACCTATATAAATAGTTTTTTTTGTTGACTGACTTGATTCTTAAACTCCCATATGTAGTTTTTAATTGTGATGTTTTGTAAAAGAAAAATTCAATGGATGGTAACCGTATTTGTCTTAGAATATGCTGAAAGCCAAATGAAAGGGAGAGAGTGAAGTCTCTGTAAGTAATATTGCATTTTGTTTTGCCATTTCCCTCTGTTTAGGAGCATCTATTGCTTTTAGAAAGCTAATGTTTAGTAAAGGAACTCTAAGAACACGAATTAGGTAGAATGATTATTTATTCTCTTTTTAATAGCCACATGATTTTCCCACACATACAGCTTCTTACACCGTCAATGGGAGTTCTATGCCAAGGACAGAGTGACAACAATTGGAAGGAAAATTGAAATTTACTTTTGTTGTTTAGATTATTTTGGTAACCATGGTAATGGAAGACCAATCTAGCACTTCAACACTCAAAAACAAATTTGGGATAAGTTTTATTTATTGAGATAAATATTATGTTACATTGAGAATACTGGTATGTTGTGGCTGAACATTTTGGGCTTTAACAGATGGACAATTTATTTTTTCACCTTTCTCTTTCCAAAACTATAGGCAGCAGCATCAAGGAAAGGTAAAAGACTTTTAGATAATGCATTTAGTAAAAAAATAAAATAAAAATAAAAATAAGTATTACAGAGAGATAGCAAAAATATATTGATAACACAAGTATATAGAATTCAATCAAATTTGTTTCTGAACTTCCTGGTAATTAGGGTATAAACACATAAAGTTATTTAATTGAAAATTGTGAGGATCATTATGGAGAATAATACTGTGAAAATAACTGACTTTCATGATTATCTGATTTTTTTAAAGTTATTTTTCTCTCATCAAAAGCCATGCTATAAGGATAAGTATAAGCTTATTGATATCTTCTGTTGCCCTGGAATAGTATTAAAATTGGACATACAAAGATATTTTTTATTTTACTTAATTGTACATTAGTGTCACCAAAATATTTGATAAAAGTGTTTTGCCAATGTATTTTTTAAACACTTAACATTAAGGGATTCTATGTTTTATTTACATGGAGCACTCAATTCAGAGATTCTTTTCACAAGGAAATTTTGGCTCCAGATCTTCTATTCTTTCTTTGTTTCTTTCTTTTTTTTTTTTTTTTTTGAGACATGGTCTTGCTTTGTCACCCAGTGGAGTGCAGTGGCATAATCTTGGCTCACTGCAACCTCTGCCTCCCCGGTTCAAGCAATCCTTGTGCCTCAGCTTTCCAAGTAGCTGGAATTACAGGCACATGCCACCAGGCCTGGCTAATTTTTGTATTTTTAGTAGAGACGGGGTTTCACCATGTTGACCAGGCTGGTCTTGAACTCCTGACTTTAAGTGATCCGCCCACCTAGGTCTCCCAAAGTGATGGGATTATAGGTGTGAGCCACCCCGCCTAGCCAGAGTCTTCTATTCTTTAAATAAGGCTGCCTCCTGGTAACTTGTCTGGGCCTAAAAGCCAGGAGGTTACAGATTGTATAGTTATACTATACAATACCTGGCTTTCAAAATCTTTAGATTCAAGTCAATATACATTAAAAAAAAAAAACCCTTAAATTGTTTTTAAATTAATTTTCTCAATGACTATTTCAGTTTACTCTCAGGAAAACCCTGTGAGACAACACAGATATTTTCTTCTTTCTTTAAAATAAAAAAATACTGAGGTATACAAAATGAAATATGATATAGTAGCATAAATGAAGCTAAATCTCAGGGGTTCTAGCTTTCAGTCCTTTTTCTGTATATGATTGAGCGTTCGCTCTCTCTCTACACACAAACATAGACACACATATGCTCGTATATGATACACATACATGTATGTTTTTATTTAGACAAAAATTTAGGGGCTATCCTTTTTAGTTCCTTTTCTATTTTGACTTTGGTTTAATGGGTGGATATTACATTGAAATTTTTTTAAAAACATGTTCAGAGCTGCCAGTTTCTTTTTGTAAAGAAATTATAGAACAATTTGATGTGTGATCTGTGTTCGATATTTAGGGCCCAAGGATCAGAAAGAAGAGTGTTATCCTAACATATATAGTTATGTTGACCCCATGTCCTAGTTTGCTTGGAATAGTATGAATTTATGCCTGTAGTCCTGAGATAATTATTAATAGCATTTCTTCAACTTTCAAAAGTGTCTCAGTTTGAGGATAATGTATGGTTATTTTACAACCCTTCTCAAAATCTCTGGAGAAAAAGGAGCATTGAAAATAAGTATAAATATAAATTTAATCGATTCAAAAGTGAAACAGATGATTAAACTGTTCTTTAGGGCCCAGAGGTCAACTAGAGAACATAGCCTGCAATGGAACTGCTGAAAAGCAACAGTTATTCCAATGTATTGTGCTATTGTAAATGAAAAATAAAAGCTGAAAACAATGTCAGTCTTTATGTGGAGGCAGAAATGCCATAATCACCTTCTCTGTGGCTATTCTTCCTTCTAGCATGTTCAGCATGGTAACTTCTGGCTGTCATCCTGGACAAAAACAAGTAATATAAACACTGTTTCACTTTTTAGTTTAGTTCAGTTCCTAGAACTAGTAATGCTTTAAAGGGGTGAGGTGCCACTTTTACTCTAGGAAATACAATGTTGCGAATATTAATTTTTAAAAAGTAAATGAGGAAGAAAATAACATCACAAATGCTACTCAAAAATCTTTTATACCATGCAACAGTTTTGGTAGTCATTAATGACATCATGTGATTGACATTATAATAACTTAAATTCAATCACATACAAAAACTCTACATAAGGCCTCCCAATTTTATGTTATTGTCACAATTTATATCTATTAATATTGTGTATCTTTTAACATCTTTTTAGTTACAACTACTTTGAATACATTTGTCCTTTTTCATGCTAGAGTTAAAAGTGATTACGGGCCAGTCAGTATTCCAGTTACAATACCTCAGTTTTCCCCAAATGTTAACATTGTACCTAGCTTCAGTACAGTGATCCAAACCAGGAAAATAGTTTTCTGACTGTATTAGTTGCCTAGGGCTGCATTAATAGGTCTTGCAAAAGTACACATATACTTGTCTTATGACTCAGCAATTCCACCCTTAGTATTTACCCCAAAATGCTAAGCAATTCGGAAAATATGCTTCAGTTTACATATTTAGACAAAAACTAAGTAAAGTTATATGAACTCATGTCAGCTCACATAGATAAAGCAGCTTATTAAGTGTATTAGATTCCTGGCGGTAGAACACTTCAGATTTTAGGAACGATATATTGCACAGTATAATAATTTAAGAAAGTCAATATGGAGTCTCACTGATCTATTTGACCCTTCTTTTTTACCCTACCATATTCTTTATTTAATATTTTAAAATATAATTTTAATTTTTGTCACAAAATATTTCAAATATATAAAAAAGTACAGAGAAGAATATGACACATTTCCATTTTATCTAGATTTGATGAGTAATATTATTTTGGCATACTTGCTTATTTTGCTATTACTTTTTAAAGACATTAAATGTTTTAGAGAGACCCAAGACACCAGGACCTCTCCCATTCCCCTGTTTTCTGCCAGGTAACACACATCTAGAGATGGTAGCTATGTTTTTTCCTGCATGTTTTCTGGAAAACATAATTGCATTTTATTAAATATACTTCATTTTATTTAATATGTGTACCATGATAATATATCTTATTGTCTATGTCTTTAATATTTGTGTTATTTGCATCTCTTTTAATCTGTTTTATTCATTCACTTTTTTCAAGAAGCATTTGTGTTGATATATGCAGATCTAGTCACTCATTGTTATTGTCATTTCTGAAATGGAATACTGCAGAGTATGATCTCATTATTTAAATACACTACTGTTTATTCATCTAATCTATTGATGGGCATTTATTTTTGTTTCATCTTTTTTGTTTTTGCTATTACAAACAAATCCTTGAAAAATATATTTGTACTTGTCTCCTTGAGTATTTCTGGTGTGTATAGGATTTATGCATGGAAGAGGAATTATTTTCATTACAGACTTTCCTCAATTTATGATGGGGTTACATCCCAATAAACCCAATGTAAATTGAAAATATCATAAATTGAAAATGCATTTAATACATTTGATCATCATAGCTTAGCTTAGTCTACCATAAACATGTTTGGAATACTTACATTAATGCACATTTGGGCAAAATTGTATCCAAAAAATGCTGGCAACATAGTGCACTGTAGAGTATAGGTTGTTATCCTAGTAGAGATCATGTGAATGACTGGGAGCTGTAGCTCACTGCTATTGCCTAGAACCTCATGAGTGTATCAGACTACATACCTCTAGCCTGAGAAAATATCATAATTTGAAATTTGAAGTATGGTTTATACTGAATGTGCATCACTTTTGTACTGTTGTCAAATCAAAAAATCATTAGTCAAATCATCATAAGTCATAGACCATCTGTGTTATTCTTGAAACTCTACTACTTCAAGCTACAGCTTAGATAAGAACACATCATTCTTTAAAGTCTAAGGGACGAAAGTCAGAGTCTCATTGAATCTTCTCCTTACCAACAAGGAGTACTATCAAAACTTCAAGTTTTGGTTGGGCACAGTGGCTCACGCCTGTAATCTCAGCATTTTGGGAGGACGAGGTGGGAGGATCGTGGGGTCAGGAGATGGAGATCATCCTGGCTAACATGGTTTCACCCCGTCTCCACTAAAAATACAAAAAAATTAGCCAGGCTTGGTGGTGGGTGCCTGTAGTCCCAGCTACTTGGAGACTGAGGCAGGAGAATGGCGTGAAGCTGGGAGGTGGAGCTTGCAGTGAGCCGAGATTGCGCCACTGCACTCCAGCCTGGGGGACAGAGCGAGACTCCGTCTCAAAAAAACAAACTTCAAGTTTCTTGCTAATTAGATATGAAATGGTATCATATTTGCTTCAAATTGCATGTTCTTGAATACTAGTGAAGTGAATTATTTTATCATGTGTTCGTTGGTCTTTTGGATTTTCTCCTTTGTAAATTGGCTGTTTTTAATATTCTGCCCATTTAAGAAATAGGTTTCTATCTTTTTCTTATTGGTTTGTAGGGGTTCTTTATAGTTGAGATGGTAATTCTTTGCAGAATATTTGCATTGTAGACATCACCCATCGGTTGCTTGTGTTTAATTTTGTGTATGGTGAATTTTGTCATGCTGAACATATAAATACTTACATAGCGAATTCAAAATCTTTTCAATTCTTTGATTTTGTGCACATTTTATTTTTAAATTTAATGTTTTTTCATGTTCTGAATTCTAATCCTTCTGAAACTTATTTCTTTAAGTAACATGGTATCTGATTTTTTTCTATATTGATAGACAATCTTTAATCTCTCTTCAATTCACATTTGTCATTTCTCAATTTCATTTATATCTAGAATTTGATTTCAGTGCTTGCTGCTTTCTTCCAATGACCTGTATATTCCCTTGTTTCAATACTATATTTTATACAAAATTTCTATGAGATTGCAGGAAGAAGAGGGTAGTTATTAACTGCCATGTTTCTGAAGTTGAAATCCAGTCATTTGCATTTCTTAAACAAATGTTCTTATTATTTCTAATTGCAAAGCAAAGGAGATTTTAAAGGAAGGACCTAGAAATCAGCTGTGTTACGGGGAGAGGAGTATCTTGTTCTTGAAAATTATTTGCCCCTAGAATGTAATTTGATAATGTATTTTGAGTAGAAGAATCATATGCCACTGATGTTGGTATAACTTTTCTTGTCTTTAGGTAAATCCTTTTAGGTAAATTCTGTGTTTCTCCACTCAGCAGCCATATACAGTCATTAGGTTTACAGGGACACCCCTGTGTTTTTCACAGAAACCATTTCAATATAGTCTTGTGTTTTCTGTGTCTCATTTATGTGTGTCTATGCATGTATTCTTTTCCTGTTTCTCTTAAAACTATCTTGAATATGAATAAAAAGCCCCAAGATTTTTCACACCCTTGATTTTTTTCCTTAAAAAAATGACAAACTTATGGATGACAAACTCTAACTGCTCCTACAAAACTTAGATTGTTACCTGGTGAATGAAAAAATAAGTGCTGGCCCTTTTCTAAGTGTTCTTTGTTTGTTTTTTTGATTAGTTTTTGAGATGGAGTCTTGCTCTGTTGCCCAGGCTGAATTGCAGTGGTGCAGTCTTGGCTCACTGCAACTTCCACCTCCCGAGTTCAAATGATTCTCTGGCCTCAGCCCCTGAATAGCTGGGATTACAGGTGCGTTGCCACCACACCTGGCTAATTTTTGTATTTTTAGTAGAGATAGGGTTTCTCCATGTCAGCCAGGCTGGTCTTGAACTCCTGACCTCAGGTGATCACCTGCCTCAGTCTCCCAAAGTGCTGGGATAACTGGCATGAGCCACTGTACCTAGCCACACTAAGTGTTCTTGAAGTTAAATCACCAACTAACTACCATGAAAACCTGGGGCTTGAAAAAAAATTTATTAGAATTTAACAAAATAATGTGCATATGAAAAATGTCCATCTTAGAGACATCTTTAATTTTGTCCTTTATGGTAACTTAGATCTCATTTACCTGTGTAACAGTTAGGTGAATTAGAGCCTGTAATAAAACTTTAAGCCAGTGTTTTTGTCTGTTATTCTTTATTTATTTCTTTATTTTTACTATTTGTTTCTAATGAGAAAATGTGTTAAAAAAGTTAAAATGCACCATCCTGGTATTCGCAAGTGATATTATCACTAAGTTATCTATGATTTGTGATCTGGGTGTTCCTTCTGTTGTAGCTGTTGCTTAAAGGTAAGAGAAGCTACAAAACTTATCTTGATTTTAAGAAAAATTTACCCACCTGCCCACTACACTATTCAAATCTTTCAATTTTAAATAATAGAAAACAAAAAAAGGAACAGGAGTAAAGCATTCCTGGTTCCGTTACCTCCTTCTTTCCCAAATGTTCACATTGTACATAGCTTCAGTACAGTTACCCAAACCAGGATAACTGACTGTAATAGTTGCCTAAAGCTGCCTTACTAGGTCTTGCAAAAATCCACATATAATTATCTTAGGACTCAGCAATTCTACCTTTAGTATTTACCCCAAAATAATAAAAACTTATAAGTACACAGATACTTAATAATGGATGTTTACAGAAGTCATATTCATAATAGCTGAAACCTGGAAATAACCCAAAAGTATCTCAATAGGTGACCTTGAAAAATTGTGGTATATTCATCAATGGAATTCTATTCAAAATAAATAGGAGTGAACTATTGATATTTACAACAGAGAGGAAGCATGCAGTATGATGTGTAAATGGAATTCATTTTTCAGTGTGATCCTTTGATAATGTCTTCCTTCTGTTGTCAAATATTCTCATGATAGGAAAACTGGTACACTTTAAAGGATACTGACATTATAGAGGTAGAACCGTAGTTTTTCACGTTATTCTTCTCTAGTGTTTATATATAACTCCTACTTTCAGAGCAAGGCCAATATTAAATGTAGTGTTGCTCTACATTCATTACCATGACACAGTACCCTACATCCGTGTTTAACTGCCTCTTCTCCTTTTGAGAGTAGCAATTTGGATAGTTGCACTGCCAGCCAAATGCCTATTACCTCCGCCTACTTTGAAAAAACAAACAAACAGGAAAAACAGATTATAAATAGAAGTGTATATCAATGTTATAAAAAGTGCAATGGAACTGGCATTCTCTAGGGTTGTGAACAAATGCTTGATTTGTATAAAAATACGATGCTCTAGATAGTTTCCAACTTATTATGCAAAACTCCGATTAGTTGTTCTTTTCCTTCTTCAGTGTTGCTTCAGATTTCTGCTTCCTATTCTTTCTCATTTATGCCTGCTGCTTCCTGAGGCTATTCCTTTTCCACCTTCCTGATCCATAATACTGATCTCAGGTATCATCATTGTCTGCTACACTCTTACCCCGAGTCAGCTATGAAAGAGCTGGATTACCATCGTGTAGTAAAATATATTAACAAATACTTGTGAATGTTAAGCCATATCTAGTTTTCTCTACCTATGGTAGGGGCTATTAAATTTCTATAGAGCCCTGTTCTGATCCCTAGAACCAAGCCTAATTTTAGGCGGGAGAGAACCAGTAGGCTGGAACTTACAAACTCACTGTATGCTAATCTGCTAGCAGTACTACTGTTGCTTTTAGTGTTGCTGCTGGAACCTTATTGATGCTACTAAATAAAATCTTAGCCTCCTGATGCAGCTGAATCAGCAAAAATTCTAAAGCCAACAGTCACCTGCAGTTGTTACTAGACCCACATTTGCCCACAGTAGTCCACAGTCATCTGTCATTGCTGGTGCTTGTGCTGCAAGGCTATGAAAAGCAGAACAAAAATCTCCCTTCTGTCTGTCTTTCTACTTCCTGTCAGAGCGGCCACTTGTAGAAACTAACCAAGAGTTACCCAGCAAATGGGAAATGTAGTGTGTACCTTTCTAGCCTTACAGGAAGCACAGGATAGAAATAAAGCTGAGAATCAAGGGGCAGCTAACTCATACAGTACATAACTGTGTCAATCCAACAATTTCCTATATTTAGGTTCATTTTGATAGGAATGTTTTTCGTTTTCATTTTTCCTTACACAACATAGATCCTGGATATTATTTAGAAGATAGGCTGTTTATTGAGATGCTGTTGAGTAGGCAAAATACTAAACTCCGCAGGTCTCATCAATACAATAATCTGATACTAAATGCAATAAATAATCCCAGATACCTAACCTCGAGTGGGAAGGCTGAAACTGGCTTTTGCAATATTTATGTAAAGTAATTTGGTCGTCCAAGGGATTTTCAGGTAGTCTGTATTTTCAGTTCTCTTTGTAAACTGGAATTATCTAGAATAATAATTTGAAACAAAACATTGAAAGCACCCATCAAATCTGCTGTGATGTCTAGGCTAATGTGTGAAGAATAATTGTGTGTATGTGTGTGTGTGTGTGTGTATTAGAGAGAGACTAAAAAGAAAAGCAGAGGACCTATAATTGATAATATGTTCAAACTCTAATGGAGATAATAAATAAAAGAAGCTTATATTACAGCTAAGATACAGTTTAGCTAGAAGGTATCAGGTCATTGTTTCTTTCATGTTAATTGTGGGAAGCTGTCAGTGAGAAGTAGTGATCAAACCCTGCTCAATAATCAGGTAATCCCAGTGCAACAGTAGCAGAGAAAGTGGTCAAGCAGTTTTATCTTGTTTCTATAACCAAATCTCTGCTTTACTGGGATTGAGATTGTTAGAATCTGCTAGCAGGCTATTTTCAGTCTTTTCCAAATTATTCTTTCTTCTGAGGGAAAAAAAGTCTATTTTATAAAATCCTTAATGTCATTACCATTGTGATCATATAAGTATTGCTCCAACTATTGTATCAGTTTCCTCCTAAATGATACCCAAGATTTTAATGCATCCTTTATTATTCATAAAGACTTGAACCTGTTAGATTATTTGCTTGTCAGTTTAGTAAACATAAATATAATGTGGAAATTAGACATCAAAATTTGCACTGGCCTTAACAGTCATGAAATCTTTCCCAGTTAAACCTGAACAGGGCTTGATTAAACGAAAGTGAGGCTCATTAGAACCAAGAAGGACAATTATCATTGGCTTCCAAGAAACTAACTTGGTTATTGTCTTCATTTCCAGGGAGTTTCCTGGTCTGGTTTTTGGACAGGATTTGATCTTCCGCTTATTGATAAAAGCTTGTTAGTCACTGAAAAGGAAGAATTGACGAGCATGGAAAGATGGACAGGTTTATGAGATGTGAAAAGGGCAGGAGTTTGTGCAGAGGCAAACTGCTTCCAGTCCAAGAAAACAAAAAAAGTCATATTTTGTCTCACTTCCTTTTTCTTCATCCCCTTGCTTCTTGTAGTATGACATTACTGGTTAAAAATACAGAAATCCAAAGACCTAAATTTACATCTTCTATAATGGTTTGTAAACTTAGAAAATGAATTCTTCTCTCCATGCATGAGAACTTTATAAAATGCAGACATCATAGCACCTACCTCATAGATTTTTTTATGAAAGTTAAGGCAAAATGTAAGCATTCTATAAATATCAAGTCTTACTTCCTTTTTTGTCCTTTCTCTTTCACTTTGCTCAGCTGTTATTGTTTTCCTATCAATTTGTGCTCCCTGGTTTTACTCATTGCAGTTTTCTTCTATTTCTTTCTCTGTTGTTCCTCCTCCTTCTTTCTGCTTCTCCTCATGTGGGTCTTCCAGTCAACAGTTTCCACTTTTCTATTTCCCTTTCCTTCTGCTTCTCTTCATGTCTTTTTCTCTGACCTTCTTGCTTCTCTTTGATTCTCATCTTTCCTTCTCTCCCCCATGTGCTCTCTTTTCTCCACTCGCACAATAACTTGTCTCATTCGCCATGGCGGTACTTACTTTATCTTTAGAAGAACTTTAAAGTGTTATTTGTCTATCTTGTTTATTATCTTGTTAATTTGCCTTCGTAAAACAAATGATGTGGGCCAGCTGCGGTGGCTCACGCCTGTAATCCCAGCACTTTAGAAGGCCAAGGGGGGGCAGATCACGAGGTAAGGAGTTTGAGACCAGCCTGGCCAATATGGTGAAACCCCGTTTCTACTAAAAATACAAAAATTAGCTGGGCGTGGTGGCGTGTGCCTGTAGTCTCAGCTACTTGGGAGGCTGAGGCGCAAGAATTGCTTGAACCCGGGAGGCAGAGGTTACAGTGAGCCAGGATTGCTCCACTGCACTCCAACCTGGGCGACAGAGCGAGACTCCACCTCAAAACAAACAAACAAAAAAAACAGATGATTTGTTTCCTTACCTGGTGATAAGCAAAAACAGAAAAGTCAATATAGATAATGTAAGTGTGTATAATCGTTAGACTTAATGATTATACAGAGCTAATTATTTAAGGATATGTTTCTTCTGAGCCTAGAACAGCCTCACAGGGCACTGATCACTTACATCAGTGCCTGGGATCACCATTACCTACTTACCAAGAAAAAATTGGCTCCATCAAACCATAGTTTCTGCTTTTTTCGCAGAATGACTTTCCTGTTTATCTACATAATGAGAAGACTGAGGCTACAAACCTTAAACTACACCTCATTTAGTTCTGTTTATTTCTACTTTCATGTCTTTCTTCCGTTATCTTTTTCTTTCCTTTCATTTTAGAGAAAGTTTTCTTCACCCTTATTTCCAAGCTTTGTCTTGCCATATTTTTATATTCTTCTCATCTATTACTGTCTTGTCTTTCCTTTTCTTTTCATAATCCTCAAAAATCTCCCCTCTAGGATTCTTCCTTCAATTTTGAAATATACCAGCCTCTTAAAATGTCACTTGGTTTATCGTCTTTATCAATCATCAAGTTATCCTTTCATGAATAGTTATTCATACATGAATGGCCTCTACATGCTACTTCCACCTCCTCTCAGCATATTCTAACACTGCTATCTTATTTCTTCCATTTGTCCAGTGAATCACCAAGTCCATTGATGTTTTCTTAGGCCAGATCCTCTTGGACTTTCTACAATTTGATAATTTTTTTCTAGATTTCAGTTCTTAAAAGAATATATTCAAGAAGTAAGAGGCATACAAAATGGAAGCTAAAATTGTTCTGCATTACGTAATTGTTTTTAGTTTGTAATATGGAAATAGGTAAAAGTCCTTTTCCCTTCATCTTTCAAACTAACCTCCTAGAAATAATCTTCTAACAGTTTAATGTTAATTCCAATAACTACAGTAGTTTAGTTTCTTTAGTTTCTAGTAATTCAGTTTTTTAAAAAAGCTGGAATAAACATCTTTTAAAATCTTTGAGTCTTTATCATGTGTACAAATATAATATATATGCTATTTTAACTGTAATGTATAATCTATAATATATAATATACATATTATATTACATATAGTATATAATTTATAATATATAATTTATTTTTTAACTCTCCCCTTTTGCTGATTATATTTTCAGGCTTATCTTTTATTTCTTCAGATATATAAATCATACCTATAATCTATGTCTAACAATTTATGTCTAAATTGTGAGAGTCTGTATCATTGGCTTTTTGTTTTAGTTGTTTTTTTCTTATGGTGCTTGGTTTCCTGTTGTGTTTGTAAATTTTCAAAACTCTGAGTTCTCATTTTCCTTGAGAACTTATGTGTAAAGATACTTTAAGACTTGATTTATAGATAGTTTCTCCAGAAAAGAAATTGTGTCAGAGACTGGGGAAAACTATCAAATACAGGCCACGTTATTTCAATATTTTTGACATTGAAAAATGTTTATGGAAATATAAGTTACCTGTAGAAAAGTGTGTTAAGTCGGGCCGGGCGCGGTGGCTCACGCGTGTAATCCCAGCACTTTGGGAGGCCGAGGCAGGCAGATCACGAGGTCAGGAGATCGAGACCCTCCTGGCTAACACGGTGAAACCCCATCTCTACTAAAAATAGGTGGCGGGCCTGTATCCCACCACTTGGGAGGCTGAGGCAGGAGAAGGTGTGAACCCAGGGCAGACCTCATGACTGAAACCCACTGCACTCACCTGGCGACACGATCTGTCTCAAAAAAAAAAAAAAAAAAAAGTGTGTTAAGTCAAAAATTGACCTTATGATTATTAAAACTAAAACACAAACATTCAATAAAAAAGGGACTTTGTCAGAACTCCTCCCATTCTTCACTTCTTCCAAAATAATATCACTTAAATCCATCTGCCTGTGTGTGAATTTTCTTTACAATTTTTCTAGAGAAAAGTTAAAATAATAGTAACTTGAATACCCAGTGTTTGTTTCTTAGATCACTGATGTGTCAACATTTTGCAAGTCCAGGGCTTTATCTTCTGTAAGTTATCAAAATCCACTTGGCAGAGTCTAGCAGAAACTTTAAGGGTGAAAGAGTATTTGACACTAGGTTACATTTCAGCGTTCTGGGTTGTACTTCATTTTGAAGCTCTATGTTTTTCATACTTTGATGTCAGTTCAGCATTGCATTTAAAATGACTTTTTAAATATATATTTTATACTGCATTATTGTTTCATTGGAGGGTTGTGCAGGATATCTAAACGACCATATTGTTGAAGCAGAAGTTTGCTAGATTTTAGATGTAATTATATAGGCATTGGTTTAGAGAATTAGGAGAAAAACATATGAGTGGAAATCCTAATGGATGTCAATACTTCTGAAATTAAAAAGGACGAGCCACTTTGAGTTCTTATTATAAAGAGTGCTCACAGACCAGGCTGGGGAGAATAAATAACCTTATAGGTATGGTGAGCCTGTCTAATGTGTCGTCGAAGTGAGACCATTTTGAAAGTGAAGCGACACTGGTGATAATTATTCTGATGGGAAAAAAAGGCGTAACTTGTTCTCGTCTGGGGCAAATTGAAATATGCAGTTGCCCTAATTATAGGTTACTATACTTTTTAAGAAATGACTTTGAAAGTAAAAATAAAAATGTGTGTGTGAGCCTCTTCTTAATGTCAAAGTCTTTATTGAAGACATATGCTAAGTGTGCAGATGCCAGCATTCGTAGAATTTCATGATAACACTGGTGTAAGTACAATGGGATTAAAAGTCTCGTTTTTGCCTGAAAATAATTTAGAAAAAAAATCTGTATGTCTTATGAAAGAAGATTAAAAGATAGAAGTAGTTTCTCCATTAAAGGCATTCAAATATAGACTTGAACAACTACTCTAAGGATTGTTTTGGTGGAAATTGAAATATTAGTCATGTTCTTGAATTACCTGAAAGGTCACTTTCAACTTGGAGGTTTTGTAATTCTATTTACTCTCTATGCATTCTTATGTTTAGGCAAAAGAGCCATATCCATTTTCAGAAATGTGGAAGATTATGAAAGAGAAAGACATGGAAAATTATCAAGAAACACTTATTAATGATGTAGAAGCTTGTCATTCTTTCATTGTTTCAGAATGTCAGAAAATCGTATTTATTCTGGCTTACACTGTTAATTGATATGAAAAGTAATTAACAATTTCTCTGTGGTTTACTTAGAGTAGTAGGAAAAATACCAAATATTGGTCTTTGCCACCTTCCCTATGTGTCCTTGTACTTGGTATGGAATCCTTTAATTATTTAGTAGAGAGATTGCCACAATTATAAGCACAGATGTATCTTTGATTTTACATTGCAGCTGTCGCAGCTACATTATAAGGGGCTCAGCTCAGCTCAAGGGGCTCCAGGTCCCATTATCTGGGCAATGGAAAAGTCCATTCTTATTCAGCCACGGTGTACTTAGGATCCTTAAGAGAAGCTGTGATGTGTTCAAGGTCAAAAAGCCTTGTTTCATCATCCTAATCAGCAGGTTTATCATAGTACAACCTTGAGAGGCTTATTTTGAAGGTCTTTCAGCACTTTATGAAAACCTCTTACAAAATCTCTTTGTTATATTTTAAGTGTTATTATCTTTTTATTTTTTGGCCACTCATGTTACCAAAGTTTAGAATGTAACTTTTTAAAGCTCCATTACTTTGGCTAAAAGAAGAGAGAAGTTTAATTAAGAAACTTGCTCGTCTTCAATTATGGCATAATATATAATTTCTTGATTTAATTTTAAAAGAAACAGCAATTTTTTTTCTCTATTTCTGTATAGCATATCCTTAAAGAAAAATTTCTGTTGGCAAAATTGCCAATGTTTTGGAAAAATAAAATAAGGAAGGATGAAGTACCTGACTGCATATTGTTTTTATAAAGTTTTGGATTATGGAATTTTCCTGGTAAAAATCTCTTCTCCCTCACACCTGCCCACACATGTAATTGGATGACACTTAAACGTATCAGCTTCTAGAGATTGGTAATAGTGAAAGTTAACTAGCAAAAAATTAAACATATCCCTGTCCCTTCCTGCTTATGAAGAATCAACCACTCTGTCTTCTACTTTCAATACTTTATTATTTCCTATTATAAAATGAATAAGCACAATGCAAATAATTCAATGAATAAATATATATTCATTGACTCAAAAAACATTGAATAGTTTTTGTTTTCTAAATCACTTCTTGAATCTGCCAATTTTATGAATGCTCTGTCAGTGGTTATTATTTGACCTTTTTATTCCAAGCATCTAATAAACTATTCTTTGTATGTTGTGCCTTGCATTAGTGAGAATCTGTTGCTTATATAGAACAGAAACATTCTCAGGAATCTTCAGAGTTAATGATTTATTATAAGGGTGAAAATGCTAAAGCAGTAATAAAGATAAGTCAGGTCTTGAGATCCAAAGAATAAGGCATTGTGAGAAAGCAGGAACCAAGGTATCAAAATGGGAAACTGAAGTTAGGTAGAGATGTTGGCATCAAGAGGTTGTAAATCTTTACTCTAACACTCTGTTGTTAATGAGCTCCAGCTACTCTTCTCATCTCTTTTGCCCCAGACACTGTAGAGCACGTAACTCATTTTTCCTAAGAAGTGGATGCCTTATCTTCTGTCCCAAATAGCTTGCCTTATAAATTATAGCTTATGTGTATTCATGACTTCAATTGCTTCAGGACTCATCAAAGCTCTAGTCCCAAGGCCTTGCTCTGTGTAACTGAATAACTTCAGCTGCCACTGCTTTTATCCTTCCACTTCAAAGTCAGTGCTGAAAGAGAGAATGCAATTGATCTGGCTTCTTATCACTGCACTTTACTGTAAGGTGGGCTAAACCATCTCAGAGGCTTCATACAGTCAGCCCTCATTGTGGAGGATGGGAAAATGATTGTAAATTACACGATAGAGTTGCTTTAAACTTCTTTCTTTACAAAGTTCTGATGTGCGCTGTTTCTCTTGGAAAGAGCTTGTTTCTGCAGTAACGTGATGATGATTCCAGCCTCTTCTCAACTTAGTTCATTTGGGCAACCCCCCCACTGCCCCTGTACACTTTGTTGAAACTGCTCTTGCCAAGGTTATCAGTGATCTCAATTTTGCCAGATAAAATTATCATGTTTTGGCTGGGCGCAGTCGCTCACACCTGTAATCCC
This sequence comes from Hylobates moloch, assembly GCF_009828535.3. Classification (NCBI taxonomy): domain Eukaryota; kingdom Metazoa; phylum Chordata; class Mammalia; order Primates; family Hylobatidae; genus Hylobates; species Hylobates moloch. The sequence continues at coordinate 156,200,757 of NW_026652276.1, read as the reverse complement.
AGCACTTTGGGAGGCCGAGGAGGGTGGATCACGAGGTCAGGAGTTCGAGACCATCCTGGCCGACGTGGTGAAACCCCATCTCTACTAAAGATACAAAAAATTAGCTGGGTGTGGTGGCACTGCCTGTAATCCCACCTACTCAGGAGGCTGAGGCCGAGAATCGCTTCAATCTGGGAGGCGGAGGTTGCAGTGAGCTGAGATCGTTCCATTGCACTCCAGCCTGGGCGATGGGGCAAGACTCTGTCTCCAAAAAACAAAACAAAACAAAAATTACCATGTTTCATCATTCTTCATCTTATTTGTTCTTTCTGTAACAGATCAGTTGACCATTTTATTCTTACTGAATTTTTTTCTCCTTTTCAGAACTCTGCACTACCTTGGTTTTCCTCCTATCTACTAAGTAGTTTAGCTCAGTCTCCCCTGCTAGATTCTCCTCCTCTGCTGACCTTTGAATTCTAGGACCCTAGGCTTACTCTTAAATCTTCTACTCTTCTCGACCTATATTCTTTCTTGAAAAAAGTCTTTTCTAATTCTCTAAACATCACCTATATTTAAAGACTTACAGATGTATATCTCTAGTTCTAAATCTTTCCTCAGTGACAAACTCCTACTTGACATAGTCACTTGAATTCCAATAGGCTGGCTCACATTAAATATGAACAAAACTGTATTCTTGATACTGCGACCAAACCTGTTCCTACTTGCTTCTCTATTCCTCCCAGATGCTCAAGCTCAAAAGAAGCAAAGAAAAAAAAAAACACTTAAAAAGGCAAAAAAATTATTCTCGTCTCCCATATGAAATCGATCAACAAGTACTATCAGCTGTGTTTCCAAAATAATTCTTTCTTTCAACCTCCACTGTTGTCCCTTAGCCCAAACAACTATCATTATCCACCTTACTTTCTTCAATGGATTTTTTAACTAATCACTCCTTTTTTTCCCCATAATCTATGCTCTGCAGCCAGAGTAATAAATTTAAAATGTGATTTAAACCATGTCACTCCCTGAATAAAAATCCTCCAATGGCTTCCACCTCCACTTAGTGAGAAAAGGAAAGTACACAAACTCCAGCATATTCTAAAAGGCCCTACATTATTTGTCTTCTGCCTCTATCTCTTGCACCTCATATCTATCCTACCATACTTTTCCTTCCTTCACTTTCCTTTTCTGCTTTTCAGTTGTAACAAGCTTATTCTTCCTCCAAAAACCCTTTAACTTTCAAATCTATTAGATCACCCATCATGTCTTCAAATGCTTGGCTCTTTTTTCCATCCAGGTTCAGCTCAGGTGTTACCTCCTATGAGAATTTCTCAGCACATCCAAATAAAATTACTTACCCTAGAACTATTACTTATTTTTGGTTTTATTGACTTCATATTATTTAATGTGTTCATGTTAATTTATTGGTTTACTTATTTATTGTCTGTCTCTCCTACTGGAATGTAAGCTTCACAGTAGAAAAAGGCTAATCCTTCATTATCATTTTATTCTTCATTTTCATTGTCTAGAGCACCACTTAGTATATGATAACAATTTAATGAATATTAGTTGAGTGAATAATGAATCATTTGCTACATATTGAAAACACAATGAGCATTTGAGTATCAACTAATAGTTGATACACAACTATATTTGATTATCAATTATTGGAGTTTAAACTGTGCTTTAGGTGCTAAACATATGTTATCTCATTCATTATTAATTATTCATCTATTCAAGACATATTTATTAATTACCTAAATAAATGTCTACCAAGAGGAAAAACTATCATCTCTACTCATAGGTGACTTGTTCTCTAATGAAGACACAAGTAGGCCAACAATCAAACATAATGATGCAATTGACAGGATGGAATAAGTTAAAAACTGGCATAAACATAAATACATGATAGCATAGACTCATACGTTTGTCTGTGGTCGGTAGCAAAGATACCAAATAGACATTTTTACTTCACATTGACAGCCATAGAAATTAGTAGGCAACCCATCTTGGAAAGGACATTTCTTTTAGGTAGAGAAGGCAACTGAAAGTGCTTTGGATGTATGACTGTATAGTGCAGTTAGTGAATTATCAGTACATTTTGGAATATTTAAAGAGGAAACAGTGTAAGTAGATAATTCCGGAAGAGTAGGCAGAAACCAGCTTATAAAATGTTTGAGACTCTAACCTAAGGAGTTAAAATATTCCCAGATAGGCATTTCTGTAATTCAGTATTTCCCAAGCCTTTTTAAAAAACAATCCTGGCCGGGTGCGGTGGCTCACACCTGTAATCCCAGCACTTTGGGAGGCCGAGGCGGGCAGATCACGTGGTCAGGAGATCGCAACCATCCTGGCTAACACGGTGAAATCCCGTCTCTACTAAAAATACAAATAAAAAGGCCGGGCGCGGTGGCTCACGCTTGTAATCCCAGCACTTTGGGAGGCCGAGGCGGGCGGATCACGAGGTCAGGAGATCGAGACCATGGTGAAACCCCGTCTCTACTAAAAATACCAAAAAATTAGCCGGGCGTGGTGGCGGGCGCCTGTAGTCCCAGCTACTCGGAGAGGCTGAGGCAAGAGAATGGCGTGAACCTGGGAGGCAGAGCTTGCAGTGAGCCGAGATCGCGCCACTGCACTCCAGCCTAGGTGATAGAGCAAGACTCCATCTCAAAAAAAAAAAAAACAAAACAAAAAAAAAAAATAGTCCCAATTACTCAGGAGGCTGAGGCAGGAGAATGGTGTGAACCCGGGAGGCAGAGCTTACAGTGAGCTGAGATTGCACCACTGCACTCCAGCCTGGGAGACAGAGCGAGACTCTGTCTCAGAAAAAAAAAAAAAAATCCTAACCATTTTTTTGTTTGAATCTGGAAAATTATCCTGAAATTATTTTTGTCATATAGCTTAAGAAAAAAAAAAGTGAGCAACAATTAGTTTATTTTGAAAAATTCCATGAAAGCTTTTGATATTTTGATGACCATATTGGTGAAATTAGCTCTTTAAATTTGTAAGAAACAGCTTTGAACCACAGACTATACAGGTTTCTACATGGTTAACATCCTAATTCTTTAATATTTAGTAATATCTGTGCTGAGGAAATGCTGAGGCAGTGCTGGGGATTCCTTAAACACTATAGAGTATGATTAGTAATCTGATTTTTTGGGACAGCCAATTAATGCATTTTGGAATAATAAGTATCATTGTTTTGTTTATATTATTTATTAAAACAATCAGATATTTACTGAGTTTATGTTATTTATATAAACAGATGTTTCAGTAAATAATATATTTCTTAGGAATAAATGAGGCAGTTTGGCAAATGTCTTAACATTATGTTTAGTAACTTTATTAAAACTAGAAAACAATAGAATGTGAAGAGAAAATGAAATATTTATTAGAGCAGTGAAGGTTTTTTCCCATTTCCCATTTTTAAGGGAGCATCCCCTTTTGGGAAATTAAAGCAAAAGTGAAATTTTGTAAAAAGCAATTTTTTTTTACACTTTTAGCAATGCTTTAGAAAATGCTACAATAAATACATAATAAATATCTATGTAATAAATATACCATATATATCAAGTAGAATTCAATATTAGGAATACCTACATTCATTCTCACTTTCATTATCAATGGCCCACATGTTTCAGCTGTTAGGATCATGGCAGTAATTTCCTATTGAGGAAAATAATTTTTAAAAAATTGTGAGGGAAAAGGAAAAAAATACAATAGAGGATCAAGAGACAAATTTTAAAATTTGACTTAGGAATAGTTCTTGTTCTTGTTTGATCATCCTGAAAAGGGCTTACTCTTACCGGTCTCCACAGGGCCACAAAAGTAAATGTTTCCTGTGCATTAAAAAACAAACTACCAAATTTGTTTATTCTTTGCTGAGCTCCAAAGTGACTGAGATAGGAGATGGCACTGAGCTGGCCTGAAGAGCTCAAGAGGGCGGCACTGTGAGTGGCTGAGCAGACAGGAGACAACAGATGCCTGAAGCAGTGGGCTGAAGCCACAGAACTGCTATGAGGGCAAAGACGGTGCTGCTTTTCCTGCCTTTTCTTAATGGAGAAAAGGGGGCAGATCACTTTATTTAATACAAAAGCTCTTGGCACTTTGCGAAGCCGAAGCAGGCAGATAACCTGAGGTCAGGGATTTGAGACCAGCCTGGCCAACATGGTGAAACCCCGTCTCTATTAAAAATACAAAAATTAGCCAGGTGTGGTAGCGGGCGCCTGTAAGCCCAGCTACTTGGGAGGCTGAGGCAGGGAGAATTGCTTGAACCCAGGAGGCAGAGGTTGCAGTGAGCTGAAATTGCACCATTGCACTCCAGCCTGGGCAACAGAGCGAGACTCCATCTCAAAAAAACAAAACAAAACAAAAGCTGCCCTCCTCATCTATAAACCCAGAAATGGGAAAGACCTTTTTTCTCACACTATCTTACTATCAAAACCCAGTTAAAAAACAAAACATAAACGTAAGGAACTCTCATCCTCATACTCCTGAACTTACCTGCAGCTGAGTTTTTACGCTATCATGCCGGGAGCAAAGATATTGAGTGGTAACGTAGGCTGCAGAGAAGCTACATTTTGGAGGTCAGTGGACACTAAAGATTATATACCATCTGTCTATATATTTGGTGTATAAGTGCTGCTTAAAATTTCAGAGATTTAGTTTCTTCATATGAAAAATCTATATTTTCACGTATATTTGGGGTTTTGAAATAGTGAATTTAACTGTCTAGGAGAGTACATAGCACATAAAAACTCTCAGTAAGTGATAGCTGTCTTTATTTCAGAGTCTATGAACTAAACATTTCAGCTCATAGCCCAAATTACTCCAGCCCTATTTCTAAAAGCCAGGAAAATCTCTTCTGAAGACTTCTATATCAATATGTCATAAATTTTCAAGGCTCAAATGTGATATTGAAGGTGAGCATGTTTAATAAATGGGAGAATGTCGTATCAGCAAATCTCAGATTGACTTCCATGTCATTCTGATGGGAGGTGTTAATAGATATTTCTCAAAGAAGGTTTTGTGATTAGATAAACCAAGACACACAGAATTTAGGATGTTTTAGACATTTTCGTATACCACTGTAATTTCTAAATTTCCTAGTATAGGGTGGGTAGAACACATAACATTTCCCAAATTTTTTTGGTTGTGAAACTTGTTTTCATGAGGCTTCTCCATGATTACTCTCCACAGGAAAAGATTTTGAAGTGAAATATGTTTACAATTATTTTGTAAGTAAACTAAAAACACAGTTCTTTCCAAGTGAGTCTCAATCATGTTTCTCCTGCTAGAAGCACTTTAATCCATTAGATAGTGGAAATCAGACTTTAACATATTACTGGAAATACTTTAAGCAACATAATGCTGCAAATAGAGATTCTATTATTCATTTAAACGTTAGTTTAAAAGTAATATGGAAATGCCATATATAATTATTAAGGTAGAATAAAATGAATGGTTTTAAATAGGCTTGCAAAGTTCTGATGGAATTAGATTGCATTGCATTGTTTCCTAGGTAAGAATGTGCTGTGCTGCAAACCACCATGGCACATGTTTACCTATGTAACAAACCTGCACATCCTGCACATGTACCCCTGAACTTAAAATAAAGTTGGGGAAAAAAGAATGTGCCTACTGATTATAGGGGAAAGACAAAAAGCAAAAGGTGATTGAAACGTATTTCTAAATAACAAGAAGGGAAATTTTCTTAAACTGATCATCTGTCTGATTGTCATGACAAAGGGTAACATTTTATTTTCAGTCCTTTAGTGCTTTTTAATAATTCACCATACATATTTTACTTATATCCCATTAACTGTGGGACTTAGCACAGTTTACATTTTCAGTCATGAGAATATAATTATCTGTATTCCTTATTGGAGTGATGGGGGGAAATTGGATCATTATATAATTTAAAAGACACCTCCCCAGGCACCCATTGTGTTCTTAGGAAGTCAGGAACAGAATTTAAGATTATTAATTTCACACACCATGTTTTATCCATTAAATTAGTATATTGGATTTGACACTTTATAGATTGTATAGACACTTATATGTGACTCCAGAGAGCAACAGAAATGTTATTAAGAGTTGTTCAAATAATTTTGATAATCAAAATCATGTATAATGGTAGTGCCAGGCCTCTAGGGGTCATTCTGATATGTTAGGCATGAAAATTAGTGAAGGAAAACAGCCTCAAGACGTAAAGAGATAGGGACATTGGTCATTTCAGGATTCGAGCCTACTGAATTTATACCGATCAGCAGAATAGCCCAGACAGATCTATTTTTTTCACACAATCTCTCTCAATAAATAGCCTTTCCTATCCTGAGATTGATATTTTATTTTAATAATCCATTCTATCATAATGGTTATGTTACTCTTTACAATAATCACTATATTGGCATGAAACAATAGCTTGGCAAAAGAGAAATTATGAAAACTGTAGTTAAGAGTATACATACTTGCATTAAATCCTAATTTTGTCAACGTCACTTACAGCCCTGAATCAAAACCAAGCCTCTAAAAATCTTCCCCAGTTGGTTTCCTTTGATGTCTGACTTATCATATAGTCATACAGCTGTAACGCTCTTCTCTTGGTAACAAGGGTAGTTCATTACATATATTTAGAAAGTTATTATCATTATTTTGAAGGTGTAGAACATAAAGTTGGGACTGGGACAAAATCAAAGGAGAACAGATGTTTCAGAAGACATTGTTTATTTTTCTTAAGATTTTAACCTTACTAAGTGAGCTAACAGAACAAAGCCAGGACAGAAACAGGCTGTCTGTGGGATTTAGTTGCAATGGAGCTCTGTTTGTAGTTTCTGGCAACTGCCATAACAGGAAAGCACAGTAACAGGCTAGGCCAGATGCCCTTCAGCATCCGAATCAATTCATCAAATTACAGCAGAGAAGCAAGAGTCAAAGCTGCCAGTTCAGGGAATAAATCTATGAATACCCTAAGACCAATGGCCATTTAATAAAGGTAGAGACACGGAAGCTGCTCTGTCTCGCTCTGTATATATATGTGTGTGTGTGTATATATATAGGTATATATGTATATATATGTATGTGTATATATATAGGTATATATGTATATGTATATATGTATGTGTATATATACATATATGTATATATGTATGTGTATATATACATATATGTATATGTATGTATATATACATATATACCTACTATATGTGTATATATGTATATACCTGTATATGTATACATATATACAGGTATATACATATATATGTATGTATTTCTTTTTTTGAGACAGAGTCTCACTTTGTCGCCAGGCTGGAATGCAGTGGTGCGATATTGGTTCATTGCAACCTCTGCCTCATGGGTTCAAGCGATTCTTCTGCCTCAGCCTCCCGAGTAAGCTGGGACTACAGGCGCTTGCCACCATGCCTGGCTAATTTTTTTATTTTTAGTAGAGACAGGGTTTCGCTATGTTGGCCAGGCTGGTCTTGAACTCCTGACTTCAGGTGATCCACCCTCATCGGCTTCCCAAAGTGCTGGGATTACAGACTTGAGCCACTGTGTGAGGCCAGAAGCTGTTATGTTAAATCATTTTCATATCAATATATGAAATCTAAGTTAAGCAGGAATCTTTGAAAGAAAATTAATGTGGTAGAATGATTTCCCATAGATACTGTGTTGGAAGAACTCTCCATTATCCTGAATATCTGATAAATGTTAATTCTTCTCTAGGTACCAAGGTAATAACTTGTGAAAGTTACTTGAATTTCTATAGTTCTGGTTTACAAACACTTAAAGAAAGTCTTTGAGGCCTAAATAAAACAAACAAAGAGAATAATTTATGGGAAAGAAACAAACCAATATATGACTTTATTAAGTTAGCTTTATTGTGTAAGCTTGAGCATACTTTGATAAATATATAAATCTTGGGTTTATACCAACTTATATCAATGCAGACGTTTTGCTAATAAATATTGACTTGTTATAAATAAATTTTACTTCTGGAACTTTAGACATTTGCATCAAACACACAGGACAAACCCATATCCTCTTGCTTGCCTGAGCCGTCTTTATAGCATTCTGGTATTATGGTATCCCATTTTGCTGATTTTATTCAGTGCTAAAACTTGGGGTGGTAATAGTGGAGTAGATTGCCTCAATATCCTATACTAAGAAAGAAGGCTACCTTATAGAACAAAATTGATAATCTTAAAACTTCGAACTTTGATAGAAATAGGCCTAGGGAATGCTTAGGAGTAAGGGAAAATGAATGAATTAGAATTTGTATCACAGTTTTGCCACAGTTAACAGGGAAATGAATGAATTGGAATTTGTAACACAGTTTTGCCACAGTTAACTTCAGGCTGCCTCCAACAGGTGAACTTCCTTCTCCTTTAGCCCTTGGCCATGTGTGGACTAAAACTCCTACTCTTGGTTTTCCTTATTGCTGCTGAGAAGGGCTAGAAGTTCCCATAAAACATTGTTAAATTCCTAGGAAAACAAAGTAAAACTGAACTTGAAGAATCTGAAAAAACATGAGACATTTCATTTTACAGAGTAGAGATTTATGAGTTTACTAAGCCAGTTATTTTCAGATAACTGCATACATTTGTTCATACCTTGACTGGGAACTGTACTCTTATTACTGTCTTCTCCTGGAAAGTCAGCATATTTTGACTCAAAATATAGGAATAACATCTCAGTCATCTAAACACTTTTGTTCAAAGCAGAGAGTGGCTTACTTGGCTGCCTATCAAAAAAATTATTCTCAGTTTCTATTCAAATTTCCCTCAGGCACATCTAATTGAGAACAATTATGTAATAGCATTGGAAATACATTGGTTAAACCACACACACACACACACACACACACACACACACACACTCACACACACAAATTTACCAATTCAAGACAGTCTAATAAGAGGGGGTAAAAAGGAATTGGGCTTTCTTGCGTGTGTGTTATTGAAGGAGAAGCGCAATACAGTGGAAGGCAGCAGGGAGACCAGTAGATCCAATATAGGTCCACTCTCCTTCTAATATTGATAATTTGTGTTTTTGCTCTTTACTAGTCTGCCCAGGGGTTTATCAATTTTATTGATCTTTACAGAAACCCAAATTCTAGGCTTCATTGGTCTTCTCAATTGTTTTTGTCCATTTTATTTCACTAATTTTAGTTTTTTAAATTTTTTTTTAAACGTAGGACAACATATTTGAATGTATTTCCATTCACCCCTGATATTTTTGGTATTTGGTCCTTTCTGCAGCAATTGAAGTGCTCAACCTGTATTTGCTTATCAATTACTAAAATTTTATTATTATTATTTTTTACTTCTACTTACTTTGAGTTTAATTTGCTATTCTTCGTTTAATTCTTAAGGTGCCTGCTTAGTCACTTTATTTAAAACATTGTTTTTGGCCAGACGTGGTGGCTCACACCTGTAATCCTGGCACTTTGGGAGGCAGAGGTGGGTGGATCACCTGAGGTCAGGAGTTTGAGACCAGCCTGACCAACATGCAGAAACCCCATCTCTATTAAAAATACAAAATTAGCTGGACGTGGTGGCGCATGCCTATAATCCCAGTTACTCGGGAGGCTGAGGCAGGAGAATCGTTTGAACCCAGGAGGCGGAGGTTGCGGTGAGCCGAGATCACACCATTGCACTCCAGCCTAGGCAACAAGAGCAAAACTCTGTCTCAAAAAAAAAAAAAAAAAAAAAGAATTTAACATAGTATAATCATTTATTTTTTCTTACCTAACAGTATAATCATTTATCCTGCTGTAAACTTTTTTGGAAAGTGCCTCTCTAGTTGCATCCCACAAATTATGACATATTGGCTTATCATTATTTAGTTCAAAATATTTTCTAATTTCTTTTGTGATTCATTCCTTAACTCATGGGTTATTTAGAAGGGTGTTGCTTCATTCTGAAATACTTTGCCATTTTCTAGTTGTATATTTGTTACATTGTTATTGCTTTCTAATTTATTTTTGCTTTTATTTTAAAAACAATGTTTTCACTTATTTTAGAATTCCAGGCTGCAGGTTTTTTGTGGATTTGTTGTTCTGGTGGTTTTTTGTTTTTTTAGTCTAAAGTTACTGTTTTCTTCTAGCCTCTGCTATTTTTCTTTGAAATCGACAGTCATTATTGGTCTTCATCTGCGTATCTGTATTTAGGTGCTGGTTATCTCAGGATTTTTTCTGTAGTTTTGACTGTATGCATATTTATTGTGATTTGTTAGTGTTTTATTATTCTGCTTAGATTTTTTCGTTTTTATTCCTTTTTTGAAAATTAAATTTGGAAAATTTTTGTCTAATATTTCTTAATAGTTTTGCTGCTCCAGTGTTTCTATTTTCTCTCTTTAGACTCCAATTACAATTATGTTAGAGAGTATGATATTGTCCAACATTATGTGTTTTTTTTCTATTTTTTTCTTTGTACTTAAGTTTGGATTATTTATTTTGACCTGCAACCAAGTTCACTGACTACTGCTTTTGTTGTCTCAAATTTGCATTAGTAAAATTTATGTTTTAAAATATACTTTAGTTCTATAATTTCCATTTGAGTCTTTTTTAAGTTTTCATTTCTATACTAAGATTTCTCTGTATATCCTTTGTGATCATATTTATTCATGTTTTTGAACATTTAAAAAATAGCTGCTGTATACTCTGTTTGCTTATTAACATCTCATTTATATCAGTATATGTTCCTATTGTGTTTTTAACTTTGAACATGGTTCACACTCTGCTCTTTCTTCACATCTTGTGTTTTTTATTGAATTATTGACATTGTGGATAATGTGTTCTAGATCCTCTGGATTCTGTCTCCTTCTGCAGAGTGTTTTGTTGTTTTCTAGTACCCAATTATGTTACTGGCTGATCACTGTGAATCTGTGTTTTGTTTTTATACTTTCTTAAGGCAGATACATTTCAGTATTGCCATGAATGCAAAGAAAAACAAGTATCCCTGCTACATAGCCTTTACTTGAAAGGTAAGACCCTTTGGGAATTTTAGTGGAAAGCTTCAGGTACTTAAGACCCTCTAAGTTAGTGTGATTCAAAATCTTAATTCTGCCTTCTCTGCAGCGGTCAGCATCTGAGATAACTGCTCACTTTTTCAGTCTTCTTATAGACTACTTTCTCCTGGGTTCCTTGGAGTCTTCACTATACATGTGCATTTCAAGGATCAGATAATGGTAAGAGGGGCATTTAAATACATATTTGAGAGGGGAGCAACCCCTGAATCTTCTTCCTTTATTTTATTTTAGACAGGGTCTCACTCTATCCCAGGCTGGAGTGCAGCAGCACTATCATAGCACTGCAGCCTCCATCTCCTGAGTAGCTGGCTATACGGTACATACCACCATGCCTGACTAATTTATTTTTACTTTTTTGTAGAGATGAGGTTTCACTATATTGCCCAGGCTGGGCTTCAACTCCTGGCCTCAAGTGATCCTCCCACCTCAGCCTCTCAAAGTGCTGGTTTTACAGGCACGAGCCACTGTCCCCAGCCCCTTTATTGTATTTTTAGTGTCAGTTGCCATTGTTCTGGCAGCTCACGTTTCTTCCATGATGTTCGAGCTAGTAAAATTTCATATTTTTGCTTTAATTCTCCATGTTCCATGTTGAAAGATGTTGGAAAAAGTTGAATGTCGAATTCCCTACAGTTTCTGACTATTTTGCTTCTTTTTATTATATTTTATTTATTTTATTTTTTTGAGACGGAGTCTCACTCTGTTGCTGGAGTGCAGTGGCGTGATCTTGGCTCACTGCAATCTCCGCCTCTCGGGATCAAGTGATTCTCCTGCCTAAGCCTTCTGAGTAGCTGAGACTACAGGCGCGTGCCACCACGCCTGGCTAATTTTTGTGTTTTTAGTAGAGACAGGGTTTCACCATGTTGGTCAGGCTGGTCTTGAACTCCTGACCTCGTGATCCGCCCGCCTTGGCCTCCCAAAGTGCTGAGATTACAGGCGTGAGCCACCCCGCCTGGCCTGTTTCTATTTAAAAGTGCTTTTAGGGCATAAAACATTCCCTTCCTTCCCCCAAGGTTTTAATAATTAGTATTATTAGTGGGAATCTTATTCTGATTGAAACTGTCTTGCAATTACTGGAGCCAAAAGACATTTGAGCAATACACTTTTGTATTTGAGGCTCTTCAATATGACAGTATATCCCAGTAGGCTATATTTTAATCAAAGGCTTAACTTTTTCTTCACATTTGTTTACATCCTCTTAGTCAATGGTAGGCCTTTTCCTTCTCCAGCCTGCTCCAGGACCAGGAACCTGATTCTAGGTATGGAAATTGTATACTGTCTGCTTGGTTATGAAGGGCTTATTTTGTTTAGTATGTAGCTCATTTAATCTTCCTTGCATTCACTACTTATGATAGCCCCAAAGAGAAGCTTGATTTACATTTCATACATTTTTCCTCGTAATTAATACAGGAGTGAAGTTATTTTACATTGTTCTACATCCTAACTAGAAGGGGAGATGATCTGCTTTCATTTTGAAAAAATATTTTACCGGATATGGAAATAAAGGTTGGCAGTTATATTCATTTAGCATTTTAAAGATATCATTACATTGTTGTCAGGTTTCCATGAATTTAATGAAAAGTCAGTTGTTACACTCACTGTCATTTCGTGGCAGGAAATATATCATTTTATTATTTCCTTCTTCTTGATGTTTTTCAGACTGGTTTCTTCCTTTCTAGTTTTCAGAAGTTTTACCATAGTGCTTAGGTGTGATTTTTTCTATTTTTATTATATGTGGGTTTTGTATCACCATTGGAATTCAGGGCTTAATATCTTCTATGGCTATGAAAATTCTTTACACTTATCTCATTATGTACTGCTCTGACACACTCTCAATTATAAAAATTACACATTTATTATATTTTTTCCCACGATGGTACTACATCTCGCACACGCTTGTCTATATTTCCCATCCCCTTTTTCTCTTTATGCTACAGTCTGGATATTTTTAATTGATATTTTATCCAGGTGAATAATCTTCTGGGATTTTTTTTGTCCAATCTCTAATAATTTATTAAAGGAAGTTTAGAGGTTCAGAAACTATTTTCTTGGTCCTTAAATAATTTTTTATGATTATATGATTCCACAAAGTACATAAGCACAAACCATTTTTGTAATCTTTATTCCCTTCACCAAAGTCAATGCTTGATACACCTTTTCTCCTGGTATCTATCTGTATTGATCTTTATGATTTCCACTTCTATCACTTTATTAAATATCCTAATTTTAGTTACTTATTTTATTAAAATAGCCCAGTTATTACTAATTATTCAGACCATTCATTCTACCCTTCCAATCCACTCTACAAAGCCTAACAGATTGATTTCAAAATAGATATTACTTACCTGCTCAAAAGATTTTAAATTTTCTCCAAGCAGTCAATCCATATTTTAAAAATATTTTTTCCTCTTGTGAATCTTGTTGTTAAAAAACCAGCTTTTGGATCAGGACAACATGTAAAACACATAAAATAAACTTGCTGCATTGAGGTTGGGATACCAGCAGTTCTTTTCTCCTTCAGGGATCTTTAGGGCACAAGTTGAAATCACCTGGCATCAGTGGTAGAGGATGAATTTCTTGACATGATTTTTAGCACTGTCTACAGTCAGTTTACAAGCTATCTTGGCTATCTTATATCCCACTATTTTTCTGCATGAGCAGAGTTGATGTCATCTGGGAGCTCTTAGAAATATAAAATCTAAGGTTTCACCTTATACCTACTGAATAATCTACATTTTAACATTAATGTGTAGGAAGCATTGCACAGGACCCCTATAGTGTAAGTAATAAGGTTTTCTCCTGTTTCTTAAGTATTTATCATGTTTTTATTCTTTGCTTTTCATAATTTATTTATGTATTTTTATCTGTCTTCATTCTATATACTTTATCCTGAATTCAAACTTACCATCTCCTCTAATTATATTCTGACACAGAGTGATCTAATCATTCCTTGGCCTGTCTACAGCCCTTAGTTTATTCAACTTGTATAATATTCATTAAAAGTTATATTTTGATTATGTATACTTACAGCTACTAGATTGTGATCTTCTTCAGTTAGGAATCATATCCTTTAAAAACTTCTCACCCACAGTGTCCGACACAAAACCTCCTAAAAAGGTCTGTTCAATAGTTGTTGAATGAATGAGACATTAGTCATGTTCAGAGTTTGGTATGGAATTTAAAGGAATCCAAATTATTTATAACACAGTTGTATATTAGGTCAACAGTCTTTCTACCCTGTATGAGTTTTAAAAGAAGAAGTGTTTGTCTTAATCTCAGCACTATTGAAGGAAACATAATCTATACTAGGAAGCTGGACTATAGCAAGCTAAATATGCCTGCCTAGCATTACCTATGCTCATCTCATATCATTCAGTGTAGGATAAGTAGTAATATTGGAGTCCTTTTAGGAATGGCTATTTTCTCACCTGCTAATTTCAACACATGGTATACTGAAATGGTGGGTGATTGTGAGTATTAATACCATGGGAGGTTTTAACAATTTGAGAAAATGAATATGTTAGCAACAAATCAGTAAATGAAATAGATTGATTCTTTCAAAATTAATCCTAAGGTCTCAAGCCTAGTTACCTCTCTGGAAAAAATAAAATTAGTGTCAGACATGAGCAAATTTGTCGGGAAAAAGTTATTAAATAAAATATTACTTCCAATAAAATGCATCCAGTTATTGTTCTGTTGCTAAGGAGTTTCATAAAATTGCTCCCAGAGAAAAAGCAGCAGGAGCAGGCATAAAAAATGATGAGTGTGATAGATGGCTTATGGCTTTTCCTGAATGAATCGAGTACCTGGGAGATGGTAGGATGTTATATGAGTGTAAATATGTACTGGAAGAGTGTTTAAATTTTGAATTTCTACTGACACATTGTCAGGTTGTAAGTTAGCTAACCTCACTACTATCTGTAATTTTTAAATTTATTTTTCTTTCTAGTGCAGCTCTTCAAAAATGATCACTACTCTTCTGAAACATAAACTTTCAAAAATTTATATTCTTTTTATTTCAATAAGAAGATAAAGCTACTGAAACTCTCTCAGCTTTCCTCTGTCACAGTTCAAGGTTTCTCTGCATCTTCAGTGATGTTCCTTTCTTTTGGCTCCAAGTAATAACAAAAACCTTGACTTAATTGGCTTTAAAAGTTAAGATTTTGGCTGGGCGCGGTGGCTCAGGCTTGTAATCCCAACACTTTGGGAGGCCGAGGCGGGCGGATCACCAGAGGTCAGGAGTTCGGACCAGACTGGCCAATGTGGTGGTGAAACCCCATCTCTTTTAAAAATACAAAAATTATCCAGGTGAGGTGGCAGGTGCCTGTATCCCAGCTTTTCAGGAGGCTGAGGCAGGAGAATCAGTTGAACCTGGGCAGGCGGAGGTTGCAGTGAGTCGAGATTGCGCCATCACGCTCCAGCCTGGGCAACGGAGCGAAACTCCGCTCAAAAAAAAAAAAAAAAGTTAAGATTTCATTATTTCACATAAAAATAGGTTTAATAACATTACCAAAGGCCCCAAAGTATTTTATTTTTATGTTCTCAAATCTCCTCTACATTGTACTTTGTCATTAGATTTTGACCCTCAAGAATGTAAGATGACTACAATAGCTACAAGCTGCAAACTTTCACACTGAGGAATCAAAAATGGAAGAGATGAGGATTGTGTTTCCTCCTTTTGTCTCATTTTGAAAATACGCATTTTTTCTGAGAAGGCTCCCTCACCCTGCTCTTCACATTTCCTGCCCGCTCACTTTTCACTGCAGTTTATCTTTCTTGCTTGCCTCATTTTTCTTTGTAGCACTTCTCACCATTTGACATGCTGTGTGTTTTACTTCTTTATTTATTGTCTTCAAATTCTTAATAGACCCTAATTCTCATGAGGACAGAGATTTTTTTTTTCACTTTTTCCAAGAATGTGCTCTCTCATGTGTGCTTTAGACATCCCCTTACCTCACAAGTATCTTATCCTTGTCTGTGATACAGAAAGTTTTATGGTTTTTTTTTTTTGTTGTTGTTGTTGTTGAAATTTACTTCCTTGCTTGGCATGTAAGAGTGACAAAAAACTCACTTCAGTTTGTTCTTATGTCTGTGGTCACCTTCCAATTTCTCTATTTATTCTCAGCCTCCTTCAATGAAAATAAAACCAGAGCTGGATTTTTTAAAATGGAGCTTTTACAGTCTGTTCTAATGTACTTAACTGGGCCAGTTGAATTGAACACCAAAACATAGGCAATTGCAAATAAATATTTGTCTACATATTAGGTGTAGTAAATGAAGAAAGGAAAGAAAATATGGAAGGTACCTATGGCCTCACTTTTTCCTAAATCTGATTCCAAGATGGCATGTTCTCACAGTCTAATAGCAGATCTACTTTCATCTGTATCTGGTTATTGTTAGCTGTAAATTCTCAATCTTCATGACTTAATTGCATTTAGCCCTCAACTTTGGGTGCTGTGTATTAGTCAACATAGGATGGGTTATCCGTGCAAACAAATGGCCCCAAAACTCATAGCTTAAAACAATCATGCTACATCTTAACTGCAGAGAAGGCAGGCTTTGCTTATTATAGTCATCCAAGGACTAATGTAATAGTCATGAAACCAAACATATCTAAAGGGTCTTTTGTAGGCAATTAAGTGTTCTGGCCAGAATTTGATACAAAGTCCCTCCTAACTACAGAGAAATTAGGAAGTATAATTCTGTTGTAAGCCCAGGAATAAAACAGAACTGGAACTCTGTTCTGTTTTTAAACAGAAATAATGACTACAACATTGTTATCCACACAGTGAGTCAAAGAGTCATGTCAAATATTAAAATCATTACCTGAACAAGCAAGATAGGTCTAATTCCAGATGAGGACTCTTGATCATCCACCTAGGGTTGAAAGATAAAACACAGGATGCTCAGTTAATTTTTTTTTTTTTTTTGAGATGGAGTCTTGCTCTGTCGCCCAGGCTCGAGTGCAGTGGTGCAATCTTGGCTTACTGCAAGCTCCACCTCCCGGGTTCACGCCATTCTCCTGCCTCAGCCTCCCGAGTAGCTGGGACTACAGGCACCCGCCACCACGCCAAGCTAATTTTTTTTTTGTATTTTTAGTAGAGACGGGGTTTCACTATGTTAGCCAGGATGGTGTCGATCTCCTGACCTCGTGATCCACCCACCTTGGCCTCCCAAAGTGCTGGGATTACAGCGTGAGCCACCACACCCGGCCTTTCAGTTAAATTTTAAATGATAAATATTTTAAAATTATAATTATTTTACAGTATTAAATGGGGTCATACTTACATTAAAACATATTCATTGTTTATCTGAAATTAAAATTACTTATGCATCCTGGTTTCTTTATAAGTCTGTTAATAGGCCAGGAGCAGTGGCTCACGCCTGTAATCCCAGCACTTTGGGAGGCTGAGGCGGGAGGATCACAAGGTTAGGAGATCGAGACCATCCTGGCTAAAATGGTGAAACCCCGTCTCTACTAAAAATACAAAAATCTAGCGGGGCATGGTGGCGGGCGCCTGTAGTCCCAGCTACTAGGGAGGCTGAAGCAGAAGAAGGGCTTGAACCCGGAAGGCAGAGGCATCCTGGGTGACAGAGCGAGACTCCGTCTCAAAAAAAAAAAAAAAAGTCTGTTAATAAGAACAATGAAATTATTGAAGTCATTGTTCAATAATTTCATTATTAAGTTATTGAATTCGAACAATTACAAGTTACAGTCTAACTTGTAATTGTTTCCTAGAAAATACTCTTTCAAATTCATTTTTTCTAATAAGAGGTTTAACAATAAAATAACACCTATCAACTGCTTCATGCCTGTACTTATTAGAAATTGTCTCAACGTTTCAAGGCAGTCACATTTGTCTTTTTTAGCATACTAAGTTCAAATGTATATTCTTCTTTCATTCATTGAGCCATTGATTACTTTATCTGCACGGATTTCACTGTATAATTGTGAATGTAATGTAATGTAATATACATTCCACATTGTACATTGTGGAAGATCTACATTATGTGTAGATCAGAATGTTAACATTATGATCTACATTGCCAAATTGAGTTCATCTGCTTAATAAATTCAGGGCAGAGAAACACTATAAAAGCCAGAAAAACTTTGAAACTATCTCTTATATCATGTTATAGGGACTAGAGTTGGTACACATTACTGAGAAAACATGCACTGAGGACAGGGTGCCAGGCCTAGTCTTCTGACGTTCATCAGGGTATTGCCCTGTTTGCTGTAGTTGAGTGATTACGACTCTATTTTAAGTTAATATACACATTTTTAATCGTCCTTAACAATGAGATATTCTCAGTAAGTGCAAATGTTTATTTATCCTGAAATTGTAGAAAAAAATTTATTATGTGGTTTTCATAAAACAGGCTAAGCTGGCAGTATAAATTAATATATTACTTTACCCATTATGTTAAAATTTTATAATAACATGCTTAAGTATATGTTTTAATGCAGATTTTTAACTTAACTAAACTATAGAATTTCTCTATGCATGTCTAATACCATTCCATGGTTTCAACTGCTATTTGGTGGAAATAATTTCTAAATCTACATGTAAAATTCATAGCCCCATAATTTCCAGATCCATTACTTTGAACTGTCTGCCCGGTTGGAATCTCTCCTGGTAAAGAAGAAGAGTTACCTCTTGCTTCTTTAACAATTCCCAACTTTTTCTGCCCCTACAGGCAAACAGTAAACCAGGAAAGTCTTTAAATGAAAACCATCAAAAGCTCATTTATATTAAAACTGTAGCGCCAGTTTTGAGAGTGGGTTTATTTATCTTGTTGTTTAAATTTCTCCATTAAAAAAATACCATATAGTTATATAAGCCTGAGATTCTGTTTAATATTAAGAAGTGGTACCAAATTTTTACTCTGAAGTGCATTAAAGTTCCTTTTCCAAAAAGTTATCATTTGGGGGATTATTTGAAGTTGTTTAAATGGCAAGGAAAGATTCAGAATTTTGTGAGGGTAGGCACGTACCAATGTTAGAGTGTATGAATTTAGATATATACTCTTCGAACATGAGTTTCAGAGATGATTATCGAAGTTTGAAAATCCAAGGCAGACTGGACATATCTAATTCAAATAACCTCCAGGCCTCTATAATGGTATATGAACTCTAATTTGATAATTCTGTTTCTAAATCATCCAATTCCTTCACCAGATACTCAAGCTACAGTCTTAAGGTGATCTGAGTTCTTATTTTTCATCCACTTGATCGTAACCATTTGATCATGAAGACTTTTTAATTTTAAATATAAAATGTGTCATACATCTGTTTTCTCATTTTCATTTCTAATGGCAATTCACTTTTTCAGACCTTCACATCTGGTTTATGATTGCCAAATTCCCAATTTTTTTCTTCTAATATGTTGAACACAGAACCTCAGGTTATGTTTTTTAAAAACACAAAATTCAAGTGACTCTGTCCAGAAATGTGTGAAGTCTCTTTATTGTCTTTCGAAAACTCTCATAATATCTTCATTTCCCTTTATGTCTGACACATAATTACATGATTTCTCCCCAAACTCTTCACACCTACCTCCATCAAACACACGCAGTGGACACAACCCATAGACTAACCAACTATACCAAAACTAAGATCCATTTTTATACTGCACTATTCACTTTCAAGTCTCTGGTCCTTAGTAATTTCTGTTTCCTCTACCAAAAACGTTCTTTCCTAAAAGTCTTCTCTATTAACATCCTTCTCATTTGAAAACCTTCAGGATATAGTTCAAATGCTTTGTGAAACTGTTCAATTTCTCAAGTTGGAAGTAATTTCTCCTTCATATATATTATTTTAAAAAGCTTTATGACATTGCCAATTAGAATGCCAATTATCAACAATATCATGATATTTTATGGTTATTTTTGGACATGTATGTCTCATTTGCCCCATTCCACTCCCTCACCTTAAAACTCCTTAAGAGAAGTTATATTTTTCTCATTTTATTCATTTTAGGCACTGAATAAATATTTTCTGATGTATAAATGAATGAACAAATGGATAGACATAAATGATTAAAAATGCAGGATAAAAGAATTCCCACAAGTAAAAAACCCAAAGAATAGATGAACCAGCATGAATAGTTTTCTTGTTGAATCACCAAATAGAAATAACGTTAGAGCCAGAAGATATGGAATTGAAGGAATGGCTCAGAGGCCTTGCATGCTGTGTGCTCTCTCTACCTTTTCATTTGAGCTAGTCACCAGTACATCTGCTCTAATGCAAACTCTTCTACCTGCCAGGCAGAAAGTGAAGGGGTTTTGACAGTAACAACTACGGAAATCTTATGATGATAATTATTACTAAAGACTTTGAAGTCAATCACTAACATGTTGTCAACATTTATTTAGGCTAAAGATTATGGCTCTTGGCTGGGCACGGTGGCTCACGCCTGTAATCCCAGCACTTTGGGAGACCAAGGCAGGCAAATCACCTGAGGTCAGGAGTTCGAGACCAGCCTGGCCAACATGGTAAAATCCCGCCTCTACTAAAAATACAAAAATTAGCCGGGCATGATGGTGTGTGCCGTAATTCCAGCTACTCAGGAGGCTGAGACAGCAGAATCGCTTGAACCCGGAAGGCGGAGGTTGCAGGGAGCCAAGATGGCGCCATTGCACTCCAGCCTAGGCAACAGAGCGGGACTTCATCTCGTGGGGGTAGAAAAAGAAAAGCTTATGGCTCTCAAAACAAACAAACAAACAGTTGGACCTGGGAAGTAAAACATCTGTATGTAAATTATGTCAATGAAAAAGTATATTCCATTTACTATTCTCCCTACCAAGTTTATGTACTGCAAGAATAGGCTACAAATTATATACCTTTACTGATGTTTGAAGAACAATTACCTGATAGTTGGGATTTAATTGTGCCCAAGAAAGGAGAACTTATTTTGGTGATAATTTATGACAGTCTTAGCTGAGAGCTACTTGGAGTTTATAGGGCTTACCTCAAAAATAGTGGGTAGGTACATTGAATTGTCTCTCTAATTGGTGTCTTTGTGGAGATAAAAACTAACGTTATTAAGTGCCTGCCAGGTAAAGTAGATTGTAGGTGTTTTACATTTATTATAAAATGTTTATTCCTGTAATAACACCATGAGGCAAATGCATACTTTTCATATGAGAATACTGAAGACCTGAGAAGGTTTATCAGTATGTTGTAAGTTATTAAGCAAGCAATAATTTACTACACCAATCTGTTTATTAATTGGCCTGCAGTAAACCATACTTCTAGTTAAATATAAAGCCATGTTAATACCAGTAAAGTGTTTCCTTAAATTACCAGAGGTAAAAGTCGTTTAATAAATTGTGGTGTCAGAGTAAAAATTAAAACCAATTCCACCTGGTGCCAAGGCCTGTCTTTATCTTTTGATATAATCATACTCTCTGTAGTGAACTGGTTCATAAATATGGAGATGTTTACGAGTTTCCATGGTAAATGAGCTCTGTGCTTCCATTTGTCATCAATGTTCTCGAAATTCCATTTTATTCTTCTTTACCATGGAGCTTTATTTAGTTCACTATTACAACTTTGAGTTTATTTTTAAGAATATTATTTTATGTCTATAAATTTTCATAATCATACATTTATCCTGCTTCTCCAAGTTCCATTTCTGATTCTCACTAATATTTTTGCTATTGTAAGTGAATACTACTCTACTTTCTCTTCATTTTCTGCTTTCCCTCATACAAATGTAGATCACATGTGTATTTTTTAACAAGCAAGGATTAAAAATAAAATTAAATAAGGCTTCTTTCCTGGAAGAGGTCATAGTCAAGTTAGGAGAAATGCATATGAACAGATTGCTATTTGTGGGTCTCCAAGATCACCCTCTGATCAATAATTAGAATAAATAGCAAAGGCCACCATTCAGAGCTTGCTATAGCAAGCCAGCCAGCCAGCTTAAATTGAGTTTGGCTAATAATTAAGGGCAGGGAGGGTAATGGAAACAATTTCTAGTGGAATAAAGGGAAGGCTTCAGGTATATCCTGATTGGAGGCTGTTGGAATGGGAAGTGGAAGGCAGGCTAACTAGAAGCAGGCATCTTATGTGATTGGTTGGTGGAGCATATTTAGCTTCTCTGGTTCACTCTGATAAAAAAATAGAGGCAAAATTAGGGAATCTGATAGTTATTGATTAAGTCTTAAACATTTTGGGCTAGTTGCTACAGAGGTTATAGTTTGACTTCACCAGACTGGCATCTTCAGTCTGTGAATTAGAGTACTATTTTTCATTATGGTTTGGCCATTGTCTATTTGCGTATTCAGTCTCTGAGCTTTATCAAAAAGCTCATGGAATAACTAATCTATTAACCTTTTCAGCCCAAACAACAGTGTGTCAGAGCAACGAACATGTTTTGTGACAATGGCAATGTGACAGTGAGTCCATGTCCATAAGATCCACATCTTATTACTATGTCCCCATCTCCAGAGGCAGCCCTCTGAGTGGCTTGTCTCAATTAAGGTGCCAGGTTGGGGACAATCCCCAGTGAAATTATGTAAGAAACTGGCAGATAATACATAACATTCTGTCTGTAACGGCTAAAGTACTCAGATCTGGGAATCAAGGAGTAGACGTAGAAGTGGTTCTCACCATCATTCCAGTGACCCAAGAGCTAAATTTGTGTTTCTCAGCCCTGCAAAATTAGTCTCAGCTTGGTTAGAGGTTTAGTGTTTTTGACTCATGGAAAATTAGATGTGAATAAATTCTTCCTCTTTTTTCCTTTTGCATGAATTCTCTTGAAATGCAATTTATGTGGTTACTAGTGAGAGTTGTCTGGGAGATGGAGCAATTAATGCATTCTCATATTGGTTCTCCATCTCTTTCCCTTTCTTTAATTGCAGCTCCGTGTGATTGTCCTTGCTGATGAAGCAGTAACATATACAACATTGCTCTAGTCTCTGCATTCTGTGGAACGGAGGGTAAGATAACAAGGTCCCAAGAATAACTCTTAGCTTTTTAGTTTATGAAGTGCATTCACTGCTCTGAGATAGCTGAAAAAAGATTAGGTTTAGGGCTAAAAGATCATTCATTGAGTTGGACTTAATAACTAATTTAGACATGCAGAAGAAAATATTAGGGAGGAATTTGGATATATGCATATGCAGCTCAGGAGATGTCAAGATTGGATGCATAATATGATGGGAGTAATCAGTGTGTGGATTGCAACTGAAGCTCTGAAAGGCATGGATTGTCTAGGGAGAGAGTGTGGAGTAGTAAGATAAGCAGAACTGTGAACAGTCTTGGGAAATACTACATGTATTACTCGAGGTGAAGAAAATGAAATTATATAGAAGTAGAGAAGCAGCTGATATGGAACATAAAACAACAAAGCAGGAGATTATGGAAGCTAAGAAAGAATAGTAGCTCAGACTTCAGGTGATTCACAACAGCATAGAATGCTACTGCAGAGTCAAATAAAATAAAGAGCCAAAAGACACTTATTAAATGTGGGATCATGAAGATTATTGGTGATACTGGGAGAGGAAAGGTATTATTTCCTTAAAGAGTAAAGGGGGCAGAAGACACATTGAGCATTAGGAAATGGCACAAAGGTAAGAAAGAGAATGGAACATCCTGTAAACTTCCTTCAGTCTAATGGTGTTACAATATAGCAGTAAGACTGAGTGAAGGATGCTACGTGGAGGGGAGTCTTTTCTAAAACGACACTTTGTATTGCTATGAAAATTCTCATAATGTGAGGAAAGGCGAGTGTGTTTGTTTTTTCTACTTGGAAAACATCTAATGCAGTAGATTTTGTAATAGTCTGTGGTCCCTAGATGAAATAAGGAAAGACTTCAGGGGATAAGTAAACACTCTAAATTTGTATGAAAATTTGTGTGTGTGTGTGTGTGTGTGTGTGTGTGTGTGTGTGTGTTTGTGTTTTACTAGGGAAAACAGGCATTTATCCAGTTTTCAAAGAGGTTCAAAAATTCCAAAAGATAGTCACTTATGTAGGGTATGTTCCAGAAGCTCTGTTTACAGAAGATTTGTTGCTTTAAAAGCAAGAAGGTTTTAAAATTGCTGAACAAAAATACAAGACTGTAATTATGATCACAAGTATGCTTGTGTGGATCTGAAGTGTGGGAAACCGTGCAGACTCTGATAGCAGCAAGATAATTACAGGCAGCATGCAGAATATAATTGCAGGTGTGAATGCCAAGAACTAAGAGAAGCATGAACATATAAGGAATATTAAAAAAAAGATAAATCAAGGTGCTTGAAATAGCAGGTAAGGTAATTTAGGTTTCCATGGGGCAATTTCTAGAACAGTGGTAAAACATCAATCTGCTGAATTATTAATTATATTTGAAAAGCAAAGATCTAAAATATTAATTAAAAAGCAGGCTGTTTCCGTGGGCTGGAGTGGTCTATATTTTCTTCAACCTATCCCCTGTGGTTAACATAAAAGTAACAGAAAAATGATAATTTGAGAATTATCATAATAAGAAATATAACATTATTACTTTTATATGTTAATGAATTTATAACATCCACTTTTAGTTCAAAACCCTTTTTACTGTGTAAGCTCAGGTTTGCAAATATTATGAAATAGAAAAAAACTGCCAAATACTAGACATACTTTTTCCTATTTTATGTACTTTTTGATAATATTATTTCTCCAAATAGTAAATATCAGTGAACTATTACTACTAGGAAACTCACAGAGAGAAGGACTCCATATTTGATTCTTGACTCTTTTTTTTGTCATTATATTTCACATATTTAGCTCAATCAAGCGAGATTGGAGTTTCTAGAACAGAAGTTGGAATCAAATGCAAAATGCAGACTTAGCTCTAAATCTGTTGCTTTTCTCTGTTCAGATCTCTGTCAGTTCTATTCTGCTGTTTCCCACTTGTTGATCAAACCCTCTCCAGTGCATTCACTTTTGCATTATTTGTGTTTCTTTAAGTCTTTTGGCTCCTTTTCATTCCTTCCATTATCAGGCTTGGAGTTGCTCCTGTTAAACCTTCGGCTCTAATGTTCCTCTCCACTATGAGTGGAGACTTCCATGGCTCAGCTACCTTCTTGTACTTATGGCATACCTAAAATAACAACTCTAGTTATTTTATCTTATGTTCTTTTCAAGTTTCCTTTTTCAGTAACCGCCAAATAACCTTCATTGTTAGTTCCTTTTCTGCCTACATTAATATGTTGGTACTGAACTCATAATTTCCTCCCACTTACTGCTTCCTGTTGTTTCTTGTTACAATTCACTTACTAGTTATAAAATATTGAAGTTATTTTTTGTTCTGTCTCCCATTCTATCATTTTCTTTAATATCTGTTATTGATACATTATTTATTTACCAAATATCTCTCAGAATTAAAATCTAGTTTCTTTAAGAATTAGAAGTGTCTCCAGCTTTCCTAGTCTCTCTCTTGTTTTCACTAAAAGCACTCTGCAAGTGTGTGGGGGGCTCAATCAATAAGGCATCCATCATTTACACAAATTCATTCTTAGATCTTATTTTCTAATGCTTTGATTTTGACTTCAAGAAGTACTTTTAGGTTTATAACTTTATAGAAACAGAAGAATAATGGTTTCTAAACTAAATTATATCTTTTGCTGATATGTTAAGCTGAATTTTTGATTGGGAATTCTTAGTCAGAAATTGCAGAAAGTTCAATAGCAATTTGAATGGATGTTTGCAAGAAATAAATGGGGGAGGAGACAACATGGATAACCCTGGAAGACATTATGTTAAGTGAAATAAGCCAGGCACAGAAAGACAGATACTGCATAGTCTCACTTACATGTGGAATCTTAAAAAGTCCAAATCATAGAAACAGAGAGTAGAATGGTAGTGACCGGGGGATGTGATAGGGAGGGGTTTCAGGAGATACTGGTTGGAGGATGTAAAATTTCAATTAGAAGGAATAAGTTCAGTAGATCTATTGTACAATATAGTGAGCATGGTTAATAATGCATTGCATACTTAAGAATTGCTAAGAGAATAGATTTGAAGTGTTCTCACACATTAAGAACACATAAACACAGAGAGGCAAACAACACACACCGGGGCCTGTTGGGGGACAGAGGGTGAGGGGAGGGTACTTAGAGGATGGGTCAATAGGCGCAGCAAACCACCATGGCACACGTATACCTATGTAACAAACCACATCTACACATGTACCCCCCCCTTTTTTTTTAGAAGAAATAAATAGAAATAAATTGTTTTTTTTTTTGTTTTTTTTTTTAAAGAATAGTTAAACTAAGCTCTCTTCCAGCCAATCCCTAACCCATCTGAAATGCCAGCGTGGTCAATAAAGATTGTTTCACTAGAAAAAATAAATGTTCTCACTACAAAAAATAAGTATATAAGGTAATGAATGTGTTAATCACCTTGATGTAGTCATTCCACAATGTATACATATATTGAAACAGTATAATTTACACTACAGTTATATGGAATTTTTGGTAATTTTTTAAAAAGGTGGGGCCGGGCACAGTGGCCATTGCACTACAGCCTGGGTGAGAGAGCAAAACTCCGTCTCAAAAAAAAAAAGTGGTATACCCTTTCTGTCTCTGTTTCTTTCTCACACACACACACACACACACACACACACACATTTTCACCTTCTCCCTTGTTCAGAAATGTCCATTCCAAAGCAATTAAATAAATAATGTACAATCTAACTCATGCCTAATTCTGAGGGATCCTAAAACAAAAGCAGCAAGTGACCTGTGGATTGTTTTGCTCAACATTAAAAAAAGTAACTTAGAAAGTGTTTTTACCCTTTAGCTAAAATGTTTGTGTAAACAGAGTGTTCAGTCCAAGAGTTGGTGAATTACCTAAAGGTATTAAACACATTATCCAATCTGTCAATAATTGTAACGTGTTGTGTGATACATTATGGTGGCAATACATTATCCATCAGTGTGATATGTGTGATACTTTTTTAGCCAACTATGCCTTTTTTTTTTTCTTTCCATTTTTCTGTAGGATGTCCCAAACACCAGACAGACAGATCCCGGTAGAATGTAAGTCAGCAAGGCTGGCAAGAATAACTGCAATAAAGCTAAGCTCAAGTAGGGACTTTTGCAATCTAAAGTCCATTCTCTCTCGTTTACTTTTATGGAGGCCTGTGTTAATAGATAAGTCCCAAAACTTTCCTTAGGCCTATATTTGGTAGACTTGGCACTGAAAGTTTATGAGGTAGTGGGAATGGACATGGTCAGGCTGGTTGGCCACGGTCACAGCATGGTGCCAGTCTCTTACGTACTTATGCAGGTACTAAGGGCATCTTGGCTTAGAGGTTGCAATTTTTTTGAGGGTCATTTGCCTGCTGTACTTTGAGCAGCAGCTAATGGGAAAAGGAAATGGACTTCCCTGTCACCAGCCAGGGCACAGCACTTTGGTTTGACCCCTAGTGAGAAAGGGTAGGCTGTGTGCATACATGAACTGGGTTGCAAGATGGGGCCCCAAGTGTGCCTGTGAGGATCTACACTCTCCCAGCAACAAATAGAAAACACCATGAAAGTTCGAGAGGCAGAAGAAGAAAGGAACATGTTTGATATTTCAGTACACTTAATGGCACTTTTTCTGGCTTTCTGAACAAGAAACCAAGCATTTCCATTTTTCATTGGGAGCCACCAATTATATAGCAGGCTGTGAGCATGGATGTCAAGTTTCAAGTAGGATTTTACATTGAATGTTTTTTTCTTGTCTATTAGGTAGTTATAGTGTCAAGATTTACTCAAACTTTTAACACTTTCTGTCTACCTCACTCATCCAGAGTATAAAAAAGAAGTGCAGTTCGTGGAACAAGAAAAGGCAATCAAACTGGAGAAAGAGCCTTTAAGTATCCACTATGGGAAGGGACATCTGTAACTGGCCTACCATGAAGTTGATCTGTTTGGCTAATATTTGAGGGGCATTGATAAGTGAAGGTAAAAAGCTGATGACAAAGTCTCCAGACAGATTCACAATGGTATGCCATGATATACATGATGGTCCTGTGGCAGGTGGCCTTGCTCTGCAAAGGTATTCTTTGTATATTTGTCCACTATAGGAGAAAAGTGAGTGTGGGTCGTTATTAATGAAAATACCTGAAATCAAAAGTGTAGTTTGCATAAATATGGAGGTATTTGGGGAGGAATATATAATAATGTTAGTGAAAAGTCTGGGATTGGAAAAAGAAATAATTACTTCTTTTGGCTAGTGATATTTTGAATTTTGTTGGACCATCATTTGGAATGAAACTTCACATTTGGAATGAACCTTCTGCTGTGGTAAAGAATTATAGACTTAAGAAACAAATCAATGGTTGGGTTATGTTGATTTGGTTTGCACACTGGGACACTGTGAAATGTCTTCCCTAAAACCTTAATTTTGTTTTGTAATGCTGACTGTAATGAGTACCATGAAAGGGAAAGAATTGTGTTAGATTCATTATAGTGTTGCCCAACACAATTGCAAGCTTGGCTTGGAAATCTAAGAGCTTGATGATCCCCAGGGCTGAGAGTTTTGTTTGTTTGTTTTAGAAGAGGACTTCTTGGCCTCCTCCCTGACCTGCTTGCACATTGAATATATCTTTCTCCGTCTTTGTGTCATAGGAGAGACTTGGGTAACCATATTTTTAAGCAACATTGAATAATTCTGTTTACAGTTTGAATACAATTCTGCCTTTTTTAATGCTTTATGTTTGTTTTTGAATGAGTTATAGTCTAGAATTTGCTTAGAATTTGGAGTATTTTAATATTTTCAGATCCTACAGATAATAGGCCTTCAAAAATATTTGTTGACTTTAAATACATATGCAGAAAATTCCATGCTTTTAATCCAAATAGCACAGGAGACATAAAATTAAATTTCTATTACTGAGGAAAAGAAGACAATCATTTTAAAACATATAAAGTCTCTGTACGTAGCACATTGAATAGATATTAATAAAATAATTGTTTTAACTGATTTATTTTAGCTAAGATAAAATGTGATCAGTCTATATAGATGATATTGTAAAATTTAACCTGTGTTGAAAGTTATATAAAATATTTTTTGAATCAATATTTCTTTGGCAAAACCATTATTGTATGCTGCTGTTAGACTACATGGCCTAAGAATCTCTTGTTCCCTAAATGTTTATTCACCCTGTTTTTTGTTTGTTTGTTTTTCTTAGAGTTCTAGCTCTGTTGCCCAGGCTGAATTGCAGTGGCATGATCGTAGCTCACTGAAGCCTCGAACTCCTGGGCTCTAGCAATCCTACCACCTTAACCTCCCAAGTAGCTGGAACTACAGGCACGTGCCAGCACACTGAGCTTCACCTTGTTCTTTAGGCTTAAAACACTTAATAGTGGGAAAATGGAAACAACTTCCATTCCATGATTTTTTTTACCTTTGAACAATGTATACTGTAGAAAAGTACATATTGGTTGAATTCATGGTCTGTATGTATAACTGACACATTTTGATCAAGAAAGAATAAGGAAACTGGGCAGAGGGAATTTTGACCCCAAAGGAAAGGAGAGAAAAAGCCTGTAAAAGTTACTGAAGACAAACTGCCTATTTCATAATTTCTCCGACTCTTAAATTCAGAAAGTCAGGTGACAAGACTTTAATGGAGTATTCATTCTCATTCTTATGTGATAAAATATTATAATCCACTAGGGGCCCTCTTAATCACTACATGATATATTTTATGAAACAAATCCTCTAATCTCTCTCAAAAGGGCTAGAGGAAATAAAATAACCCACAAATTCCACTTTGAGATTAGTGGCCTTTTTTTATAATTAAAAATATCTTGTGGAGTGAGATTAAATGAACCGCTTCTCAATTAAAATGTACAAGTATTACTTTACTAGGTTATGAATGACTTTAATATCCCTCAAAGCATTGATGCATTCAGGTTATTGGCTGCATATGAACTTCTGACTTTCTAGTTTAATAACAGGAGTCCCAGAACATGTCTTACAGTGATTGACTTCTCTGAGGGGCTATAAAAACAAAGTCAATTCAATGGAAGTCTTTGGGACCTATTGTTTGCTACATTCTGTAGATCCAGGGTTCTCAACCTGTGATCTATGAATATGTTTCAGCAAGTCAATAAACACTGTAAAAGAGTGTGCAGTATTTGGTGTGTATGTGCTGGTGCTGGGATGACAGCACAGGTTTCATCAGTCACTTAGAGTGATTCATAACTAAAACAAGTAGATGCATGACAGCATGGTTTCTCAGTCTTAGCACTGTTGACATTTGGTGTCAGGTAATTTTTGTGGTGGGAGTTGTCCTGTGTGTTGTAAGATGGTAGGATGTTTACTAGCATCCGAGACCCTTAACAATTAGGTGTCAGTAGCCGCTCTTCCCTATGCTCACCAGTTTGGGCCAAAAACAGGCTCCACATGTGGCCAAACCTTTCCCAAGAGAAATCATCCCAGGTTGAGACCCACTACACTACAGTACAGATATTATAATACATAGAGGTATATGTTTTTTACTGGCATATAACATTTTATTTTATTCTTACCACATCTTGTGACACATATAATTCCAGCAGGCAACTGTATTTATCCCTAAATAAGCATAGTAAAAATGCAGCCATTTATTGTTCTTTGCCTTAGAGTAGAAGAGAAGGTAGACACAATCATATGGCTTACCACTAAGCCTTGAATTATAAAGTAGTCAATTTTGAAGCAAAAGAGGTTTCAGTCTTAGTTTCCCCATTTTTACACAAGTGCCTTTGAAAATGTCCTGGATGAGTCTTAGTATCTTCATCTATGAAAGGTTATTCATATTAATTAAGCCTATGTCATAGGGTGTTTCAGCATCAAATAAGATCCTGGATATAAAAATGCTCTGTAAACTGTAAAGTCATTTTGAAATATAAGGTGGCATAATTAAAAGACTGTGGAGAGTGGCAAGAAAAGCGAACTCTCTCTCAGTATGTTCCCTCTCAATAAATATACGTGGAGGGAACCCCAAAGTGGAAGGTACCCACTTTTCAATGTGGTCAGAATGACCCATACGCTGTTGAGTTAATTCATTTTATCTCACTCTTAAATTTCCCCTTCCTGTATGTTTGTTTGTTTTTGATGGAGTCTCACTCTGTCACCGAGGCTGGAGTGCAGTGGCGTGATCTCGGCTCATTGCAACCTATGCCTCCTGGATCCAAGTGATTCTCCTGCCTCAGCCTCCTGAGTAGTTGGGACTACAGGTGCACGTCACCACACCGAGTTAATTTTTGTATTTTTAATAGAAACAAGAGTTTCCTCATATTGGCTAGGCTGGTCTCGAACTCCTGACCTCAAGTGCTCCACCCACCTCGGCATCCCAAATTTCTGGGGTTACAGGCATTGGCCACCACGCCCTTCCTGTATGTTCTATAATACTAAATTGTGTGTATAGAGTATTATAACTATATTATTTATAAATAGGCCAAATCACATTTTTTTTCAGTTTATATTCAAAGGTGTTTTAACAATAGAATCATGAGCAAAAATTTTAGAGACCTCCATCCTGGAAAACAGTGTTCTAGAGAACAGTGTGAGTCTTGTGGCTTGGGGGAGTACTTTTTTATTTACATGATTTCAAATTATTGCATTAGCTGCTAAAAAAATAAACTAGGGCTTCTCAAGTTGGATGAGCATCAAGATCACCTGCAGAAGTCTTTTAAAATTTGACAGTCTATGCACAGCCCTAGATCTGCTAAATCAATTCCAGGATCTCCATGAAACCCAGCATCCATGCAAACATGATAAGAACTGACTTCAACCCTTAGCAGTTAATAAGCTAGCTACTAATTATTGTCTTTACAAATTTAACAACTATAGGTAGGAGTATTTAGGAAGATTTCCAGAACGGAGGAAAGAGATACAGATAGAAATGTAGAATGAAAAGGTTGTATTTCTAGTAGCATTTTTCTAGAACAATCTGTGAGCTTTGTATTTATCTTTATATATAACTTTAGACTCTGTACTGTAAAAAATTAACACCTTATGTCTTTTTTGCCCCTGTGCTATGGATTTTCAAATATTGGAGAATTAGAAAATTCTATGAATTATCGTTTTTATTATTCCTTGTAGTCTTTTATCTTTAGTGAGAACTGTTCTGTAGGTACTGCAGAGATTTTATAGCTTGTCACGGTTTCTACTATATTAAGAATCAAGTCTAACAAAATCAGAATAGATGCTAAGCCTGGAAACCCACAGGAAACATGTTATTCTTCAGTATTTGCAAAGCACTGATCAAAAACATCTCTCTTCTCTCAATATCGCTTCCTTCTTTTCATTTACTAAATAGGCTTTTGAGCCTCACAAGACTTTGAGATTTTATGGATATGAAACCTGCTATCATTTAGCTTCCTGCTTCTGGGAATAGGTGAGTAGTGTTACCTTTGATAGAAGAGCTAGGTCATTCTGTAATGATGAATAAAGACTTTCTGGGTAATTGGAATTCAAGGGCAGGATTTTCATATATGTGGCTGTACCACAGAAAAGCTGTATGTCATTGAGTTCTTATCTGTTTGTGTTATTTTTTTAGATGAAAACATTTGGCTCAATGGTGTTCATTTGCTGCATTATTTAAGAATATTCTATTTTATCTATTGAAAATAAGAGAAATTAATAAGGTAGGTGAAATGGTTTATAGAAGTATGTAGCTTGTGAGATATATTGACAGAAAGAAAGTAACCCATATAAATAAGAAGGAATGGAAGGTATTATG
This sequence comes from Hylobates moloch, assembly GCF_009828535.3. Classification (NCBI taxonomy): domain Eukaryota; kingdom Metazoa; phylum Chordata; class Mammalia; order Primates; family Hylobatidae; genus Hylobates; species Hylobates moloch. The sequence continues at coordinate 156,168,063 of NW_026652276.1, read as the reverse complement.
GGTTGAATTGTGTCCCCCAAATTCATATATTGGGGTCCTAACCCCCAGTATCACAGAATGTGACCTTGTTTAGAATTAGTGGTGTTGCAGATGTAAATGGTTAAGATGACATCATACTGGAGTAGGGTGAGCCCCTAATCCAATATGACTTGGTGTCCTTATAAAAAAAAGAAATTTGGACACAGACATGCACACAGGGAAAATGGCATGTGAAGATGAAGACAGAAATTGGGGTGATGTAGCAGAAGCCAAGGAATGCAAAAGATTGCAAGCAGACCACCAGATGCTAGGATGGAGATGTGGGATTCTCCTTGAAAGCTCTGAGCAGGAATCAATGCTGTGGACATACTGATTTCAGACTTCGTCTCCAAAACTTTGAAACAGTAAAATTCTGTTGTTGAAGCCACATAGTTCATGGTACCCAGTTATGGCAGCTCTAGCAAGCAAATCCAGAAGGACTTAGGCACAAAATGCTCATGAGGAATTCAGGACAAATGCACGTGGCTTAAGTAGGATTCAGTAAGTGCTTACTACACCCTGTGCAAAGTGTATTAATTTACCTATCTTTTTCCTGTTGATTTTTGTTGTGTGTTTAAGATTGACTCAATAAGCTGTGTGATGTAAGCATTTCAGTTTGGTTTGTGAAACTTCCTGTTTCATGACTTACAGATTAGCTTGCAAGATCGTATACTCAGAAGCTTTTTGTCACATTAATGCCACATCCCAAGTTGACAAGACCTTTAGAACCTCAAATCTAGTTGTTTTTGCACTCCTCAAAGTACTGTGTGGATCTTTATGAAAACTGCAATATTTCCTTTTATTTAAATTTTGTTATAATAGTAAACAGGTTTAAGGCTGAGTGCAATGGCTCATACGTGTAATCCCAGCATTTTGGGAAGCCAAGGTGGGAGGATTGCTTGAGGCCAGGTGTTTGATACCAGCCTGGGCAACATAGCAGCAAGACCCTGTCTTTACAAACAAAATTAAAAAAATAAATTAGCTGGGTGTGGTGGTATATGCCTCTAGTCCCAGCTACTCTGGAGGCCAAGGTGGGAGGATTGTTTGAGACCAGGAGTTCAGTCAAGGTTGCAGTGAGCCATAATGATGACACTGCATCCTTTTTCAAAAAAAAAGAAAGAAAGATAAAGATGGAAGGAAGGAAGGAAGGAAGGAAAAGAAGGAAAAGAAAACAGGTTTAAGACCTTCTCATGACACTGCATCCTTTTTCAAAAAAAAAAAAAAAAAAAAAGAAAGATAAGGAAGGAAGGAAAAGAAGGAAAAGAAAGCAGGTTTAAGACCTTCTGGAGAATGGACAAGTCTGGAGAAGTTTTATTTGGAAATGTGAGCGTCATCTGCTTTAGGAAAATTCGGATTTTACTGATGATATAATTAATATTTCCCCTAGTCACAATTCTGTTTCTCGTTTTTATTTCTGGGTTGTGATTTTATTTAAGAAATATTAAAAATGTTTCTGAAAACATTGACTTACGACAATGAAGTCTACTTTTTCCCCAAATTTATCTTATGTGATGATATAAATCTGTTTAAAATGTTCACCTTCATTTCATTTTTATTCTAACTGAAACATTTCTAAAATCTTAAAGTCACAAAGAAGCCCCAAAGTCCTTAGAGATAAATTTTGTGAAGAATGTTCTATATTTGTTTATAGTAAGTAACCTCCTGATTGCATTGATTTTCAAGGCTTGCCTGACATTGCTCAACTTCTGCATTTGTAGATTAGTTGTTTGTCATATGTGCAAATTCCCATCAGGAATTTTTAGGTTTATGTTTATTTCTGCTCTTTTATATTTAACTTCTCATAGAAACCAGGAGGGGTATCATTTGATAGTTTGCTTATTGTTTGATAATTGAGATTCTCTTGAGGCAGGGGTCAAATTAACTCATGAATTGTGATCCTAGAATTTACTTTTCCTCTGCCTATTTCTTCCTATAAGTAGGGATTTACCATTCAAACAACCTATTTCAGTAAGGGATACTAAAAGTGAACAGCTTGATTGCTAATAAAACCGAGTAAAATTAAATAGTGCAGAGCTAAGTCTATCCTTCTCTAGTGGTGAAAAGACCTTTCATTATAAACATAAAGCAGTGATGAATTCATCCACTTAACCAAAACAGGTTTTGCTTTGGCTACTAGATATTTAGACTTATACATTTTAGTCTAGTTATTTCCAAAAAGTAATTTTGTAAATCAGCTAGTAGCATGTTGCTTGGATGCTTAAGCCCAAGAGTCAGCCTCTGTGTGAAATTCTGGCTTTAGCCATAGTGCCTGTGTGACCTTGGGCCAGTTACTTAATCCCACAGGCCTCATGCTTTCCATCTGTGAAATGAGGGTCATAAGAGCAGCCACTTTCCAGGGATATTATAAAAATTAAACAAGATAATACTATAGAAAAGTCTGAGCATAATGTCTGGCATGTTGGAAGGGCTTTATACCTGCTACCTCTTACTAATTTTTACTTTCTAATACTCAGTTTGGTTTAGCATTGTATTTATTTTTCTTTCTGAGTGAGGCATTTGGATTAGAAAGCTGTCAGATACTGACCCTTCCATGGAGGCTCTCAGCAATCTAACTGGGGAGAAAACACACATGAAATTATTTCACTGTATTAGGATAAAGACATGCAGTGGGTACACTGTCAGTACAGAAGAGGGTACTCACCCCAATGTGGAGAGTCAGCAAAGGTTTTCCACACAATCATGAAAGCTAAGTGAAATGTAGTCAGGGGGTTAGAAGGAGAAAGCTTGAGCAATAGCTAAGAGCTATGTAACACCCTGCTATATGCAGGTAACCAAAACTCGCTGAATTCCAAACAGTAAAATACAAAGTGGAAAAAATGGAAAATGAATTGAGATGAATATTCTCCTGGTAATACCATACTAAGGAGCTTGGCCTTTGTTCTTTGAGTGATAGAAACCAAGTAAAGTACAGTCATGCACTGCCTAACAATGTTGTGGTCTATGATAGACTGCATACACGGTGGTGGTCCCATGAGATTATCATGGAGCTGAAAAATTTGTCACCTAGTGGGCATAACATCATAGCACAATGCATTACTAATGTGTTTGTAGTGATGCTGCTGTAAACAAACTTACTGCATTGCCAATCGTATAAAAGTATATCACATACAATTAGGTACTTTACATAATACTTGTTAATGGTAATATGCAACTATATAACTACACTTTTTAATTATGACTTCAGAGTGTACTCTTTTTACTTATAAAAAGGAAGTTAACTGTAAAGCAGCCTCAGACAGGTCCTTCAGGAAATATTCCAGAAAAGGCATTATTATCATAGGAGATGACAGCTCCATGTGTGTTACTGCCCCTGGAGACCTTCCAGTGGGACAAGGTGTGGAGGTGGAAGACAGTGATATTGATCATCCTGACCCTGTGAAAGCCTAGACTAACATGTTTGTTTGTGTCTTAGATTTTAACAAAATTTTAATAAGTAAAAAATAAAAATTTAAAATAAAATAAGGATACATATTTTTGTACATCTATACAATGTGTTTGTAATTTAAGCTAAATGTTATTACAGAAGAGTCAAAAAGTTAAAACAAAATTTAAAAGTTTCTAAAATGTTAACATAGGATTATAAAAATGTTACAGTAAGCGGTTTATTTTTGAAGAAAAAAATTTTAAATATAGTGTAGCCTAAGTGTACAGTGTTTATAAAGTCTACAGTTGTGTACAGTAATGTCCTAGGCCTTCGTAATCACTCCTCACCACTCATTCACTTACCCAGAGCAATTTCCAGTTTTGCAAGTTTCATTTATGGTAAGTTCCCCAGATAGGATAAGCATTTTTATCTTTTATGTCATATTTTTACTGTACAGTTTCTATGTTTAGATACACAAATATCATTATGTTACAGTTGCCTACAGTGTTCAGTACAGTAACATGCCGTTCGGATTTGTAGCCTAGGAGCAATAGGCTATCTCATACAGCGGAGGTGTGTAGTAAGCCATACCATCTAGATTTGTGTAAGTGCCCTCTGTGATGTCCACACAACAATGAAGTTGTCTAACAATGCATTTCTCAGAACATATCCCTGTTATTAAGCAACCCATGACCATATTTAAGCAGAGCTGTGCTATGGAGCTCTCTGGTTGATGTGTGGAAGATACACTTAGAGAAGCCAAGGCTTCTTTAACAGAAGAGAGAGAAAGGTAATAGAAGTGATCATGACCACTCATATTGAGGAAGCAACAGCAGAGTTAGAGAAGACAAGATGGGGATGAAAAATATGTGGATGGTAAAGCAGGCAGGACTTGACGATTGGCTGAAATGTAGGCGTCAGAACCAGAAAAAGTGGGATGAATCCAGGTTCCTGGATTGTGTAACGGTGTGGATGGGGCTGCTACTGAAACAGAGAAGACGGGAGTAGGATGAAGAGTAGGGGAGGGGCAGAGGGAGAGGAAAGACTGTAATGATGTGTTGACTTTGACACCTTCTCTCATGAGACATCCAGGAGAAAACAAGGATGCAAGGATGAGGGTAGTACTGAAGCCAATGAAGGAATAGTTTGTTACACCATATATTACTTACTAGGTGCCAAGAAGAAATCACTCTTGAATCCACATAAATATTTAAAACTTAAAGCAGGGAAAAGTGTTGAGCTTTATAGTGAAAAGAAATATCATTTATGGATGATTATGTTTGTACTAAACCTCTCTGCTAATCCTGTTAGCTTTATATATCTACTGTTATTTTGAGACAGAGTGTCACTTCATCGCCCAGGCTGGATTGCAGTGGCATGATCTCAGCTTACTGCAACCTCTGCCTCCTGGGTTCAAGGGATTCTCATGCCTCAGCCTCCCAAATAGCTGGGACTACAGGCACACGGCACCACATCCAGCTAATGTTTTTTGAATTTTTAGTGCAGACCAGGTTGCACCATGTTGGACAGGCTGGTCTCGAACTCCTGACCTCAGGTGATCCACCCACCTTGGCCTCCCAAAGTGCTGGGATTATAGGCGTGAGCCACCATGCCAAGCCTATCTACTATTTTATCTATAAGATTTATCTACTGTATCTACTTGTTTTGTTTCAAGAATCTGTTTGTTATTCTTAGCTTTGTTTACAAATTTCTCATTTTTATTTTGTTAGGTTTAGAACTCATAGTTTCATCTAAATGCTCTTTTAAAAACAAATTACACATTCAGTTAAACCCAACATAATGTTTATGAGGTACTTACTCTCTACCAGAAGCTGAAAGAAATGCTATAAACAATATAAACTATTCTCTTCAAAGAAACTCATATATTTTTAATTATTACCTTCAGTTAATTTAAATCTAATTTTTTCAACTTTCTGGCTATCTTTTCAAAAAGTTCAATCCAGTTAATCTCAGAAATTTTAATAGCTTTGAGAGATGATGTCAGATCACACATGAAAGAAGTGGACTAAGCTCTGGTTGAAGAGTGACTTGTACATATGTTCAAAACTTTATCATTGTTACAGGATTCTTGGAGTGTTGCTTTGCCAGCTGGAAACCTTTTTTGCTGGTGGCACCTTTGCCCGAGTTTTGCTTGGGCCCAGTGGGATCATTCTGCCCACTTGGCCTGGCAGGCTGCGCTTGGCTCATGCTACCTGCCCAAATCCCACACCTACCAAGGGCAAGCCAGGTGTGGAGTGGCCAAGGGTGCGTGAGTGAGCAAGCGAGCACAGGGTCTGGCTGCAGTGCACAGTCATGCACGCTGGGTGCAATGGGGCAGGCAGCTCCAGGCACCAGCACAGCTCCCAGCTCCCTGCAAGGCTATGGCTGGACTAGGCAACTGCTTCCACTGCTGGCACCAGGAAACGTGGTGGCACCCGCAAGCTTGAAGACACCAGGAACTGCAGATCCCCAAAGAGTGTGTCACAGCCCTGGTTTGGGAAGCTCCTAGGTCTGGGCTCCCCAAAGGGCTGCAGCTCTTCTCTCCTCTCTTCTCTCTTTCTTGTCACCCACAATGTGGCAAGCAAGGGGCATGCTTCAGCCCTGTTTATGTTATAGCTCTTTCAGTCCCACCATTCATGTTCTTGTCCTGAAACAGGAAGAATAAGGTACGGGGACAACTGGAGGGTGAGTAAGGCAAGGAGGTGCTTTTTGAGGCAACAGTACAGCTGTCAGATGACCTGAAGTGGGTAGCTCCTTTCCACAAGCAGGTCATCCCGATTAATACAGCTCTTAGCAGAGAGGAGACGCACAGTAGGGAGCTCCTCTCTGCAGGCAAGTTGTCCTGACATCTGCCCTTCTGGCTGAGTCCAGGGTTTTTATGGTCTTCAGAGGGGAGGAAGTGCATGCTGATTGGTCCATAGGCAGCCATGGGTGGGCCCAGAAAAAAGCACCATAGGTTCTCACTCCAGTTCACGGAACTGGCAGCCCGACCCCCAGGCTTCAGGCTGTCCCAGGCATGAAGGTTGTGCCTCACCAGGCATTCACCCCTTTCTACCCATTAGCTGCCTGCCTTCTGCTGCCATCAGCCTGTCACCTTTGATGCTCAGGCTATTCATGCCATGGGGCGCCTGCAGGCCTGCACTGAGCCACCCCCACCCCCCCCCCCCCCCCCCACCCCGACCTCCCTCCAGTGCTTCTCAGCACCCAAAGTTGGAAGGGGCCAAGGTGTCAGGAGGCTGATGTGTTAGCGCACCCTAAATGCATGCACACCTGGTCTAGTCGTGACAGTATCCGGGCTCGGCCTCAACTTGTAATTCAAAAGTAAAGAGAAATTTATTAATATTATCCCAACATTGTGTTAAAAAGAACCTGAAACTGGAAAATTACTATGTCTTTTTAAAAAATAAAAGAACATAGATGAAAATGTGACAGTCATTATCTATCAGTAGTAAGATTTGGGTTTTTTTTTTGTGATTTGCTTATTTTTCCTAAGATTTCTATAGTAAAATATATAACATTTTTTAACAAGCAGAAAATATTTGTATTACTGCAGTTATATTTTTATGACTGTTAAGTTTTTAGGAAATCAACTCAAAACAAGTAGTCTGTCCTACTCGAGCAAGAAAAAGACTGGAGAAAACTTTATTCTATTCTTATAGTTACTCTGCGTATCTTAATACTGAAATTTACAATGAAAATGTTACTACCTCATAATGACACCTCATATTTGTATAGTGATTAAGAATTAAAAAAAAACTCTCATAGTCATCATTTTATTTATTCTTTACATTATGTACTCTAGGTAAATCTAATAATCCTTGGTTTGTAAATCACCACAGAAAGCCTGGGTGATTAAATAACATGCTTTAGAGTTATAAAACCAGGTGTCAGAGGTGAGCCTTAAACATCCTCTTTTTTTTTTTTTTTTTTGTGGGAGACCAGAGTTTTATTATTACTCAAATCAGTCTCCTTGAGCATTCCAGGATCAGAGTGTTTTTTTGTTTGTTTGTTTTTTGATGGAGTTTCCCTCCGTCGCCCAGGCTGGAGTGCAGTGGTGCGATCTCGGCTCACTGCAAGCTCCGCCTCCCAGGTTCACGGCATTCTCCTGCCTCAGCCTCCCAAGTAGCTGGGACTACAGATGCCCACCACCACACTTGGCTAATTTTTTGTATTTTTAATAGAGATGGGGTTTCACCATGTTAGCTAGGATGGTCTTGATCTCCTGACTTCGAGATCTGCCCACCTCAGCCTCCCAAAGTGCTGGGATTACAGGCATGAGCCACCGTGCCTGGCCCCAGGATCAGAGTTTTTAAGGACAAGTTGGTGGGTGGTGGGAAGCCAGTGAGCCAGGAGTTCTGATTCGTCAGGTCAGAGATGAAATCATAGGGAGTCAAAGCTGTCTTCTTGCATTGAGTCAGTTCCTGGATGGGGGCCACAAGATCACATGAGTCAGTTTATTGATCTGGGTGGTGCCAGCTAGGTTCATTATTTATGCTAAGAAACTCTGTTTTTCTGCCTTTGCCTTTTTGTTACAACATTTTTCTGCAACCTCATATCTTCCAAAAACAAATGTAATCTAAAACATCTTTTTTAACAGTATGAAGTTTTTGTCATTACATTCACTCATTCATTCAGTGAGACCAATATTCATTGAGCAATATTAGGTACAAGACATTGTTCTCCCCACTGGGTACTGATCTGTGAAAAAGAGTAGCCACGTTTCATGGTTTATGCCTGTAATCCCAGCAACTGGGGAGGTGAAATGGGAAGATTGCTTGAGGCCAGGAGTTTGAGACCAGGCTGGGCAATATAGCAAGACTCCATCCCTGAAAAAAGAAAACAATTAGCTAGATGTTTGGCATATACCCAGCTATTCAGGAGGCTGAGGTAGGAGGATCACTTGAGGCCAGGAATTTGAGGCTGGCTGCAGGAGCTTTGGTTGTGCCACTATACTTCAGCCTGAGTGACAGAGCAAGACTCCAAATCTTAAAAAAAAAAAAAAAAAAGAGAGACTCAAAGTGTCTACCATATGGAGCATCTTTCTAATGGGGAAGATATATAGTAAAAGAGAAAATTCAGTAATAGAAAAGAAAATATATAAAAATAAACTAGATAAGTACTAAGGAGAAAAATCAAGTGAGAGAGAGCTAAATAGTGAGAGTTTGCATTTTATATAGGATAGCCTGAGAAAGTCTCACTAAAAATGTGAAATTTAAATCAAAGCCAGGTGGGGTGGGACAGGCTTGTAATCCCAGCTAAGGCAGGAGGATTGCTTGAACCTAAGAGTTCAAGCTTAGTGTAGGCAACGTAGTGAGAACCTATCTTTAAACAAAACTGGGCAACATAGCCAGACTCTGTCTCTAAATAAATAAACACCCACGAAAAAGTTGATATTCAAAGGGGGTGTGGTGTGAGCCGTGGTATAAAATTGGATAATGGGAGGGAAATATTTAAAAACTTTATGCCATAGATCTTTATTGAATGTTTACTGCATGTGAGAAAAACCCTGGTAAACTACCAAGGCTAGATCCTGTTTTCCTTGAGTTTGAAATTTAGATTTTAATAATTTATAAATAAATCTTATCTATCAGATTGCATGGTTGATCTAGGCAACTTAGAATTAATAGTCCTGCTTAGCTTTAGAACTCCCCAAGAAGTGTATTTAAAAGGAAAAGTAAAATTAGAACTAAATGAATAAAGATGTAACTGTTTTAACTAGAAATAATACTCCAAAACCAAAGCCATTTCTGTGGGAGGGATGGGAAGGAACAACAACAAACACTGAATGTGGAATCAGTGACTCTGGTTACTCATACCAGCTCTACGTCCAACCAGGTGTGCTGTCAAAACGTGGACAGGTCACTTTTGGAGTCTGGGTTAGTTGGCTTTTGTGATCAATTTCATAAACCTCAGAATCTATTATAATAAAGCGAATGATACAGAACGAGTTTGCCCGACCCATGGCCCACAGGCTGCATGCGACCCAGGATGCCTTTGAATGTGGGCCAACACAGATTTGTAAACTTTCTTAAAACATTATGAGATTTTGTTGCAGTTTTTTAAAAGCTCATCAGCTAGCATTAGTGTTACTGTATTTCATGTATTGCCCAAGACAATTCTTCTTGCAGTGTGGCCCAGGGAAGCCAAAAGATTGGACACTCCAGATATAGAATAAAAAGTGTTTTATTTTTTGCATTTTAAAAATTCTTCTGGGCGCGGTGGCTCACGCCTGTAATCCCAGCACTTTGGGAGGCCGAGGCGGGTGGATCACGAGGTCAGGAGATCAAGACCATCCTGGCTAACACAGTGAAACCCCGTCTCTACTAAAAATACAAAAATATTAGCCTGGCGCGGTGGCGGGCGCCTGTAGTCCCAGCTACTCAGGAGGCTGAGGCAGGAGAATGGCATGAACCCGGCAGGTGGAGCTTGCAGTGGGCCGAGATGGTGCCATTACACTCCAGCCTGGGTGACAGAGCGAGACTCCTTACAAAAAAAAAAAAATCTTTAATCCTGTATCATTATTAGGAAAACTTACTCTTGTTGGTACTATGCTATAAGTTCAATCAGTACCAGTCACAATACACATATCAATACTATAGCACCATCACCACACTTCCCTTTGTTAATTTTTTTTCTGCCTTAAAATATTGTGGGTTCTTAACAACTGAATTTAAAAACAAACCAACAAGATTTTGGGGAAATACTTAACTTTTTCACATTAACTGTAGTGTATTTGCTCCCTACAGCTTAGGAAGAGATTGGCTGGCAGTTATTGGAGACTGGCTGGGAAGCACCTGGCTCTTCTGTATCTCAGTGAGAGTAGAAAACCAGGCTGCCCAATGTTAACTCTCTTTAACTCTTTTCAAGTTTGCAGGAAGGCTTTAAAAATCTTTCATTTGCTCTTGATTTTACCAAATGCAATTTTATCTTTTGTAAGACCAATTTTTCTGTACTTAGTGGATAGTAAATAAAATGTACGACCATATTTCAATTTATTAGGAGAAAAATAATTATTATGGATTCTAAATCACTCTTCCTAAGGTCACACAATCAAAGGCAAAAGCTTGTATGTTTATATTTATTTAGGGGAAACTTTATTCAAAGCAGGGGATAGGAGAGTCAACAGAACAGACACCTTTTTCCATTGGTCCGCAACAGTTCATGCAGTGGTTGCTCCTTCCAATTTGAAAGTCACTCTTTCATTGTTTGGTCTCCCAGACCACAATTTGCCTTAGTTGTCTTCCTAATTGTCCTCTCCTTCCATATTGCCTTCGCTGGTTCCTTATTTCCTCCCACCTTAAACATTAGATTATCTTCAATGGTCAGACTTTTTCTTTCTCTCCTGTCACTAATTCCCTCAGTTATCACTCTTTTCCAATGTCTGTCTGTCTGTCTGTATTTATTTATTTATTATCTTTTCGAGACGGAGTCTTGCTTTGTCGCCAGGCTGGAGTGCTGTGGTGTGATCTCAGCTCACTGCAACCTCCGCCTCCTGGATTCAAGCAATTCTCTTGCCTCAGCCTCCCGAGAAATTGGGATTACAGGCACCCACCACCACGCCCAGCTAATTTTTTGTATTTTTAGTAGAGACGGGGTTTCACCACGTTGGACAGGCTGGTCTTGAACTCTTGACCTTAGGTGATCCACCTGCCTTGGCCTCCCAAAGTGCTGAGATTACAGGCGTGATCCAGCGCACCCGGCCTCCAATGTCTTTAAATATCTTCAATGCACTGATAACACTGAGTCCTGATCTCTCTTCTGAACTCCAGACTTACGTATCCAGCTCAGCATTTCCGTATCTAATTGGCATCTCAATCTTAACAGGTTCAAATACCTTGTTTTACCCCCAAGACTTGCTCATGCCACAGCCCTTCCATCCCCATTTTAGCAAATCAAAACTCTATTCTTCCAGCTGCTCAGACCAAAAAAGGGAATCATCCTTGGCTTCACTCTTTACCTCATAACCCCGCTTTCAGTCAGTCAGCAATTCCCATCAGCTCTAATGTCAGATATCATCTGGATTCTGATGACTTCTCTTGACTTTTATCTCTAATCAGCAGCCATCAGTATCTCTCCTAGGGGACCACTCAATAAAGCAGAGCTTGTATTTTAATTCAGATTTCCTGACTTCTAATCCAGGGCTCATTCTAAGCAATGGGACAAAATGAAACCTAGCTGACCTCCCAAGGCTGCCCTGCACTGGACTCTTCTAGAAAAGCCAGGGATACAGAGAGGGTTTTAAAACATCGCCACATATCCATGTTTATGTCTTTAAGCAAAGGCTTCTTAGAGATTCAAAAAGAGTTGCAACATAACAAGATAACACATGCAAACTGCCTTCTTTTTTTTCCCCACAGAGATAAAATCAGTATCTTTAATCCACTAATGCTGTACATAAGTAGTGTCAGAAATGAGTGCACAGACTGCATTGCATGGAACTTTGTGTTCCCAAGAATTCATTTGGAGTACCCTCTGCTGGGGAGCCAGACTTCAGAAAACAAAGACTAAAGTAGGAATGGAGGAAAGGCTTAGCTCTGCTACATACCCACGAGTAAGAAAAGAATCCAGGCAGCTGAAGCATTTGGGGAATTCAGCTGCCTGGGCTTATGGGCATTAAAACCCCCTACCCTCAATCACTTCCATCCCCACCCAAGCACAGAAAATTTTACCCGAAGATGTTTGTAGCAGCTGTGAAACTGTTCAACTATTAGAAGAAAGAGTGGAGAAATGGGAGTCTCTGCATATTTTATTTCCTAGTTAACAATAATTTACTTCTTTTATGGAAATTTAAAATAATATATTCTCAATATTCAGATTGCATAAACCCTGGAGATGTAAGACACTTTTGGATTAAAGGTTTTTATGTAGCAATGGTTATATTCTAGTGATAAATATTTCCTCATATGAAATTTAAAATTCTTTAGCTACTCCATCATTACCTTTCTCCCAGTTATGGCTAAGTCATCAGTATGCTGGAGTGGAGGGGTGTCTGGGAGCTTCCATATGTCACATGGAATACAGAAATAGAAGGATGGTAAGACATAGGCCACAAGTAGATTACAGTGCAGTGGATATAGCTGGAGGAAAGAAGTACTATGTAGGTCAAATGTAATTCATTTTGATACTTGCAATACTACACATCCATTAGCATACTTTTTACTTTTTTTTCCCTTGTTAACAAGTTACATAACTGTAGTCATTATGTAAAAGTGGCAACAGACAGAAAAACCTATATTCTACCTCTAAGTCTCTTGGTTTTGTAATTCTAATCTGAAATTGTGACCTTTAAATATATTAGAGTCTTACTGGGTTTCAAAGGGGATGATGGAAAGAAATGGCATTTGTGGAATTTCTACTATGTGTCATTCTCTGTATCTTACTATTTCTATAATCGTAACCTAATATAATCCTAATAGAACTGTGTGAGGTAAATCTTATAACCATCTTTTCATAGCTGAGGAAATTGAGGCTCTGAGAATCCACAGTATTATAGCTAGTGAGTGACAACAAATACCATGCTCTTCTGACACAATGTCACCCAGGTAAGGAAGATGAGGGGTCCGGGGAAGCAGGGAAATCACAAGCCTCCATTTTCCATCTCTTTCTTCAGGGGAGATCTCAAATAATTTTTCTTTTGATTGTTTTCATAGGCAAAAGAGAAATCCAAATTTAGTGAGGATGAAAATTATTTTTCTTGTTATATTTATCTACATATTGCTTTTTCTTGTATCTGTATATAGATACAAAACTTGCAAAATTATATAATATTTTTCTTTGTATATATTGTTTCAGTTATCTTCTCTTTTTGAATTTGAATTTGGAAAAAAATATGTATATGTATGTCCCACAAAACACATAACACATTTACTAGGTCAAGATTGTGGCAGCATGATGAATCATTGGATTTAGGTTCATCAACATTATAAGATGCTAAATTATTTTGTACTTTTCCTCTCTCTCTTTTTTTCTAGGCTCTTCCATTGCATAAGTGGTAGAATGGTGTAGAGTTTCTCCTCTGTACTGCAGTTTTTGATTTATCATTTCTTTTATCCATTTGAGATAAGCTGCCAATTCATTTGAAAGTTATTATGAACACAGACATAAAGTGCTATCTTCAGCACTCAGTTGTATGCAGTCAACTATAATGTCTGTTAGAGTGTTCATTTGCTTAAAGTACCTAGGAAGTATGATTATAGGTGATGGGGGTGTGGTATCCTCTGGGCACATCAATAATATTGGTTAACAGCTCTATAGTTACAATGCTACCCTCTAATGGCACATCGAAGTATGCCCCAGGGTATGTGAGAAGAATTTCTCTGCAATCTTTTGGAGGAAATGTCTGAAAACAAAATTAGAAAGATTATTCCTCTGAAGTCTGACAGGTTATTCTATAAGAAAAACGTGCATCTGAATAATTCTCCAAAATTAAGATAATATTATATGAATTTGTCCTTAGTCTGCTGTATATTTTCCCAACAGTCACTTCAAACATTTTTGGTCAATATAGAGAAAAATTATTATGAAAAACAAAAAAAAATAAAGAAAACTTGGCTTATTAGAATTTCAATTTCCTAATTCTTAGCTAGATATGTTTTCTGATTTTAAGAATTTATTCTTTGCAGTGCATTTATATTGAAGTGAATATGGAGATTTGAAAAATATGAACTTGAAACTGTTTTAAGTAACAACCCATGTTTGAAACATTTCCCAATGTGAGTGACAAGCAATTAAATCTACTTTGCATAAACTTGAACTTGATGTGGAAACCAGCTGATTCTTTGAAGTCCTAGAAGAAAGAAAAATGAGCTGTTTAATCTTTTGCTGCATGCTGTGGTTCTCTGGAGCAGCAAAGACAATTGATAGGAAATGGGGAGAACATAAATGTTTATTTTTGCAACAATATTAATATTATATAAATGCTAATTCTTAAGGAAGAATATCAGAAAAAAGAAATAAATCATATGACTAATGATGTGGCTCACATATGTCATTATGGATCAGCAAATAGGTATTCAAAGAGGATTCAAACAAAATACTCTGAGTATTCGAATAAGTTTTTCTGGTGTGGTGTGCTGTCTGCAGGCATACTTTGTTTTGTCGTGCTTCACAGCTATTGTATTTTTTTACAAATTGAAGATTTGTGGCAACCATTCCCCAAGCAAGTCTACTGGTGTTATTTTGCCAACAGCATATGCTCACTTCATGTCTCTGTGAGCTTGATAATTCTTATATTTCAAACTTTGTCATTATTATATCAGTCATTATTACATATTTTTAATGTTACTATTGTAATTGTTTTGCAGTGCCATGAACCATGGCCATGTTAGACAGCAAACCTAATAATGTAATTTGTGTTCTGACTGCTCCACTGACCTGTCGTTCTCCCATCCCTCTCCTTCTCCTTGGGCCTCCCTATTTCCTGAGATACAACAATATTAAAATTAGGCCAATTAATTGCCCTACAGTTGTCTCTTAAGTGTTCAAGTGAAAGGAAGAATTGCATGTTTCTCACTTGAAATCAAAAGCTAGAAATGATTAAGCTTATCAAGGAAGGTAATTCAAAAGCTGAGATAGGCTGAAAGCTCAGTTCCTCATGCCAAATAGTTAGCCAAGCTGTGAAAGCAAAGAAAAAGTTCTCAAAAGAAATTGAAAGTTCTACTCCATTGCACACACAAATGATAAGAAAGTAAAATAGCCTTATTGCTGATATGAGGTAAGTTTTAGTGCTCTAAGGCTAAGAGAGGCAAGGAAACTGCAGAAGAAAAGTTTGAAGCTAGCAGAGGTTGGTTTATGAAATTTAAGGAAAGAAGCCATTTCCATAACATAAGAGTGCAAGGTAAAGAGGCAAGTGCTCTTGGAGAAGCTGAAGAAAGGTATTTGGAAGATTTAACCAAGATAATTGATGGTGGTGGCTACATTTAACAACAGATTTTAAATGTAGACCAAACGGTCTTCTACTGAAAGAAGATGCCATCTAGGACTTCCACAGCTAGAGAGAAGTCAGTGCCTGGCTTCGAAGCTTTACAGTACAGGCTGACTCTGTTGTTAATGGCTAATGTAGATTGAGACTTTAAGTTGCAGCCAATACTCATTTACCATGCTGAAAATCCTAGGGCACCTACTCTGCCTGTGTTCTAGAAATTAAACAAAGACTGAATGACAGCACCTCTGTTTACAGCATAGTTTGTTGAATATTTTAAGTCCACTGCTGAGACCTACTGCCCTCTAGAAAAAAGTATTTCTTCCAAAAGGTTACTGCTCACTGACAATGTACCTCATTACCCAAGAGGTTTGATGGAGATGTGCAAGGAGATTAATGTTGTTTTCATGCCTGCTAACACAACATTCATTCTACAACCCTTGGACCAAGGAATAATTTGGACTTTTCAAGTCTTGTTATTTAATAAATACATTTTATAAGGCTATAGTGGCGGTATGTAGTGATTCCTCTGATGGATCTGGGCAAAGTACATTGAAAAACTTCTGGAAAAGATTCACCATTCTAGATGCCATTAAGAACATTTGTCATTTATGGAGGGAGGTCAAAATATAAATATTAACAAGGGCTTGGAAAAAGTTTATTCCAACCCTCTCAGATGTCTTTGAGGGATTTAAGACTTAAGTAGAAGAAGTACCTGAGATGTGGGAGAAACAGCAAGGGAACTAGGATTAGAATTGGAGTCTGAAGATGCTACTAAGTTGCTACAATCTTATAATAAAACTTGAACGGATGAGAAATTGCTTCTTATGGATGAGCAAAGAGTAACTAAGTTTCTTATGATAGAAGCCACTCCTGGTGAAGATGCTGTGAACATGTTGAAAACAAAGAATTTAGTGTTACATAAACTTAGTTGATAAAGCAGCAGTAGGATTTGAGAGGATTGACTCTAATTTTGAAAGTATACTGTGGGTAAAATGGTATCAGACAGCATCACACACTACAGTAAAATCTGTGAAAGAAAGATTCCATTGATGCAGCAAATTTTATTGGTGTTCTCTTTTATGAAATTGTCATGGGCACGCCAACCTTCAGCAACCACTACCCTCATCATTCAGCTTCCATCAACATCGATGCAAGACCCTCCAGCAGCAGAAAAGATAATAACTCGCTGAGGGCTCAAATGCTTATTAGCATTTTTAGCAATAAAGTATTTTTAAATTGAGATATATACTTTTTTGTATTTTTAAATAAGGTATGTACTTTTTTAGACAAAATGTTACTGCACACTTTACAGTAGAGTGTAAATGTACTTTTCTATGCAAAAACAAAAAAAAAATTGTGTGATTCACTTTGTTGTGATATTCACTTTATTGCAGTGGTCCAGAACTGAACTCACAATATCTCCAAGATATGCCTGTATTTATATAAATACTTATATAAATTCTACAAAATATAATATTATAGGGCCTTGTACTTTGTTTGTTACAGACTGACACAGAAAATCACAAATTGAAGCAACTTTTCCTTTTTATAGATACTAGAATCAAGTCTAAGAGGATCTATTTTATTGTTACCAGACATCTAAATCCCTTCCTTAGTAATGATGTCAGGATTTACCAAGAGTTCCCTCCAACTATTTGGTTTTTGGAATCTAATATTCCACTGTCAAGCTTTCACCTTTACATATATTACTCTTGTGAAGACATTTTATGCCAAACACATTACTTTTATAAGGGAAGAAAAGGTTGAGTGCCCAGGGTTGAAAAAGCTAATGGTATACCAAATTTTTTAAAAATTATTTTAACTTCCAAAATCTTTTCAGTTTTTTTTATTTTTTTTTTATTATGCTTTAAGTTCTAGGGTACGTGTGCACAACATGCAGGTTTGTTACATAGGTATACATGTGCCATAGTGGTTTGCTGCACCCATCAACTTGTCATTTACATTAGGTATTTCTCCTAATGCTATCCCTTCCCCAGACCCCCACCCCTCAACAGGCCCTGATGTGTGATGTTCCCCTCCCTGTGTCCATGTGTTCTCATTGTTGAACTCCTACCTATGAGTGAGAACATGCGGTGTTTGGTTTTCTGCCCTTGTGATAGTTTGCTTAGAATGATGGCTTCCAGCTTCATTCATGTCCCTGCAAAGGACATGAACTCATCCTTTTTTATGGCTGCATAGTATTCTGTGGTGTATGTGTGCCACATTTTTTTTAATCCAGTCTATCATTGATGGACATTTGGGTTGGTTCCAAGTTTTTGCTATTGTGAGTAGTGCCTCAGTAAATATATGTGTCCATGTGTCTTTATAGTAGCATGACTTATAATCCTTTTGGTATATACCCAGTAATGGGATGGCTGGGTCAAATGGTATTTCTAGTTCTAGATCCTTGAGGAATCGCCACACTGTCTTCCACAATGGTTAAACTAATTTACACTCCCACCTACAGTATAAAAGCGTTCCTATTTCTCCACATCCTCTCCAGCATCTGATGTTTCCTGAACTTTTTAATGATCCCCATTCTAACTGGCATGAGATGGTATCTCATTGTAGTTTTGATTTGCATTTCTCTGATGACCAGTGATGATGAGCATTTTTTCATGTGTCTGTTGGCTGCATAAATGTCTTCTTTTGAGAAGTGTCTGCCCATATCTTTTGCCCACTTTTTGATGGGGTTGTTTGTTTTTTTCTTGTAAATTTGTTTTAAGTTCTTTTTAGATTCTACATATTATCCCTTTGTCAGATGGGTATATTGCAAAAATTTTCTCCTATTCTGTAGGTTGCCTGTTCACTCTGATTATAGTTTCTTTTGCTGTGCAGAAGCTCTTTAGTTTAATTAGATCCCATTTGTCTATTTTGGTTTTTGTTGCCATTGCTTTTGGCGTTTTAGTAATGAAGTCTTTGCCTATGTCTGTGTCCTGAATGGTACTGCCTAGGTTTTCTTCTAGGGTTTTTATAGTTTTAGGTCTTACATTTAAGTCTTTAATCCATCTTGAGTTAATTTTTATATACAGTGTAAGGAAGGGATCCAGTTTCAGCTTTCTACATATGGCTAGCCAGTTTTCCCAGCCCCATTTATTAAATAGGGAATCCTTACCCCATTTCTTGTTTTTGTCAGGTTTGTCAAAGATCAGATGGTTGTAGATGTGTGGTGGTATTTCTGAGGCCTCCATTCTGTTCCATTGGTCTATATCTCTGTTTTGGTACCAGTACCATGCTGTTTTGGTTACTGTAGCCTTGTAGTATAGTTTGAAGTCAGTAGTGTGATGCCTCCAGATTTGTTCTTTTTGCTTAGGATTATCTTAGCTATGCGGGATGTTTTTTGGTTCCATATGAACTTTAAAGTAGTTTTTTCCAGTTCTGTGAAGAAAGTCTGTGGTAGCTGGATGGGAATAGCATTGAATCTATAAATTACCTTGGGCAGTATGGTCATTTTCATGATATTGATTCTTCCTATCCATGAGCATGGAATGTTCTTCCATTTGTTTGTGTCTTCTTTCATTTCATTGAGCAGTGATTTATCGTTCTCCTTGAAGAGATCCTTCACATCCCTTGTAAATTGGATTCCTAGGAATTTTATTCTCTTTGAAGCAATTGTGAATGGGAGTTCACTAATGATTTGGCTCTCTGTCTGTTATTGGTGTATAAGTGGTGTGATTTTTGCACATTGATTTTTTATCCTGAGACTTTGCTGAAGTTGCTTATCAGCTTAAGGAGATTTTGGGCTGAGATGACAGGGTTTTCTAAATATACAATCACGTCATCTGCAACCAGGGAAAATTTGACTTCCTCTTTTCCTAATTGCATACCCTTTATTTCTTTCTCTTGCGTCGTTGCCCTGGCGAGAACTTCCAACACTATGTTGAATAGGAGTGGTGAGAGGGGGCATCCATATCTTGTGCCAGTTTTCAAAGGGAATGCTTCCAGTTTTTGCCCATTCAGTATGATATTGGCTGTAGGTTTGTCCTAAATAGCTCTTATTATTTTGAGATACATTCCATCAATACCTAATTTATTGAGAGTTTTTAGCAGGCAGGGCTGTTGAATTTTGTCAAAGGCCTTTTCTGCATCTATTGAGATAATCATGTGATGTTTTGTCATTGGTTCTGTTTATGTGATGGATTACATTTATTGATTTGTGTATGTTAAACCAGCCTTGCATCCCAGAGTTGAAGCTGACTTGATCGTGGTGGATAAGCTTTTTGATATGCTGCTGGATTCAGTTTGCCAGTATTTTATTGAGGATTTTTGCATTGATGTTCATCAGGGATATTTGTCTAAAGTTCTTTTTTTGTTGTTGTTGTGTCTCTGTCAGACATTGGTATCAGGATGATGCTGGCCTCATAAAATGAGTTAGGGAGGATTCTCTCTTTTTCTATTGATTGGAATAGTTTCAGAAGGAATGGTGCCAACTCCTCTTTGTACTTCTGGTAGAATTCGGCTGTAAATCCCTTTGGTCCTGGACTTTTTTTGGTTAGTAGGCTACTAATTATTGCCTCAATTTCAGAAGCTGTTATTGGACTATTCAGAAATTCAACTTCTTCCTGGTTTAGTCTTGGGAGAGTGTATATGTCCAGGAATTTATCCATTTCTTCTAGATTTTCTAGTTTATTTGCGTAGAGGTGTTTATAGTATTCTCTAATGGTAGCTTGTATTTCTGTGGGATTGGTGGTGATATCCCCTTTATCATTTTTTATTGCATCTATTTGATTCTTCTCTCTTTTTTTCTTTATTAGTCTTGCTAGCGGTCTATCTATTTTGTTGATATTTTCATAAAACCAGCCCCTGGATTCATTGATTTTTTGAAGGGATTTTATGTCTCTATCTCCTTCAGTTTTGCTCTGAGAGGTGTCTTAGTTATTTCTTGCCTTCTGCTAGCTTTTGAATGTGTTTGCTCTTGCTTCTCTAGTTCTTTTAATTGTGATGTTAGGGTATTGATTTTAGATCTTTCCTGCTTTCTCTTCTGGGCATTTAGTGCTATAAATTGCCCTCTACACACTGCTTTAAATGTGTCCCAGAGATGCTGGTGCATTGTGTCTTTGTTCTCATTGGTTTCAAAGAACGTCTTTATTTCTGCCATCATTTCATTATTTACCCAGTAGTCATTCAGGAGCAGGTTGTTCTGTTTTTATGTAGTTGGGCGGTTTTGAGTGAGTTTATTAATCCTGAGTTCTAATTTCATTACACTATGGTCTGAGAGACAGTTTGTTGTGATTTCTGTTTTTTTACATTTGCTGAGGAGTGTTTTCCTTCCAATTATGTGGTCAATTTTAGAATAAGTGGGATGTGATCCTGAGAAGAATGTATATTCTGTTGATTTGGGTTGGAGAGTTCTGTAGATGTCTATTAAGTCCAGTTGGTCCAGAGCTTAGTTCAAGTCCTGGATATCCTTGTTAACCTTCTGTCTCATTGATCTGTCTAATATTGACAGTGGAGTGTTGAAGTCTCCCATTATTATTGTGTGGGAGTCTAATTCTCTTTGTAAGTCTCTAAGGACTTGCTTTATGAACCTGGCTGCTCCTGTATTGGGTGCATATATATTTAGGATAGTTAGCACTTCTTGTTGAATTGATCCATTTACAGTTATCTAGGGGCCTTCTTTGTCTCTTGATCTTTGTTGGTTTAAAGTCTGTTTTATCAGAGACTAGGATTGCAACTCCTGCTTTTTTTTTTTCTTTCCATTTGCTTGGTAGATCTTCTTCCATTCCTTTATTTTGAGCATATGTGTGTCTTTGCACGTGAGATAGGTCTCCTGAATACAGCACACTGATGGGTCTTGACTCTTTATCCAATTTGCTAATCTGTGTCGTTTAATTGGGGAATTTACCACGTTTACATTTAAGGTTAATATTGTTATGTTTGAATTTGATCCTGTCAGTATGATCTTAGCTGGTTATTTGGCCCTTAATTAATGCAGTTTTTTCATAGCATCAGTGGTTTTTACAATTTGGCATGTTTTTGCAGTGGCTGGTACTGGTTGTTCCTTTCCATGTTTAGTGCTTCCTTCAGGAGCTCTTGTAAGGCAGGCCTGGTGGTGACAAGATTTCTCAGCATTTGCATGTCTGTAAAGGATTTCATTTCTCCTTCATATATTAAGCGTAGTTTGGCCAGATATGAGATTCTGGGTTGAAAATTCTTTTCTTTAAGAAGGTTGAATACTGGCCACCACTCTCTTCTGGCTTATAGGGTTTCTGCAGAGAGATCCACTGTTAGTCTGATGGGTTTCCCTTTGTGGGTATCCCAACCTTTCTCTCTGGCTGCCCTTAACATTTTTTCCTTCATATCAACCTTGGTGAATCTGACAATTATGTGTCTTGGGGTTGCTCTTCTTGAGGCGTATCTTTGTGGTGTTCTCTGTATTTCCCGAATTTGAATGTTGGCCAGCCTTGCTAGGTTGGGGAAGTTCTCCTGGATAACATCCTGAAGAGTGATTTCCAACTTGTTTCCATTCTCCCTGTCACTTTCTGATACACCAATCAAACATATATTTGGTCTTTTCACATTGTCCCATATTTCTTGGAGGCTTTGTTCATTTCTTTTCACTCTTTTTTCTCTAACCTTGTCTTCTCGTTTTATTTCATTAATTTGATCTTCAATCACTGATATCCTTTCTTCCACTTGATTGAATTGGCTATTGAAGTTTGTGCATGCATCACAAAGTTCTTGTGCCGTGGTTTTCAGCTCTATCAGGTCATTTAAGGTCTTCTCTACATTGTTTATTCTAGTTAGCCATTCATCTAATCTTTTTTCAAGAGTTTTAGCTTCCTTGTTGAGTTAGAACATGCTCCTTTAGCTTGGAGAAGTTTGTTATTGCCAATCTTCTGAAGCCTACTTCTGTCAACTTGTCAAACTCATTATCTGTCCAGTTTTGTTCCCTTGCTGGTGAGGAGCTGTGATCCTTTGGAGATGAGGCACTCTGGTGTTTGGAATCTTCAGCTTTTCTGCTCTGGTTTCTCCCCATCTTTGTGGTTTTATCTAACTTTGGTGTTTGATTTTGGTGACACACAGATGGGGTTTTGGTGTCGATGTCCTTTTTGTTGATGCTGATGCTATTCTTTTCTGTTTGTTAGCTTTCCTTCTAACAGTCAGCCCCCTCAGCTGCACGTCTGTTGGAGTTTGCTGGAGGTCCACTCCAGACCCTGTTTGCCTTGGTATCACCAGCAGAGGCTTCAGAGCAGCAAATATTGCTGCCTGATCCTTCCTCTGGAAGCTTCGTCCCAGAGGGGCACCCTCCTGTTTGAGGTGCTTGTCGGCCCCTACTGGGAGGTGTCTCCCAGTCAGGCTACATGGGGTTCAGGGACCTGCTTGAGGAGGCAGTCTGTCTGTTCTCAGAGCTTGAGTGCCATGCTGAGAGAACCACTGCTCTCTTCAGAGCTGTCAGACAGGGACGTTTAAGTCCACAGAAGCTGTCTGCTCCCTTTTGTTCAGTTATGCCCTGCTCCCAGAGGTGGAGTCTAGACAGGCAGGAGTCCTTGCTGAGCTGTGGTGGGCTCTGCCCAGTGCGAGGTTCCCAGCCACTTTGTTTACACTGTGTGCAACTCAAGCCTCAGCAATGGCGGATGCCCCTCCCCCCGTCAAGCTGCAGTGTTGCAGGATGATCTCAGACTGCTGCACTAGCAGTGAGCAAGGCTCCGTGGATGTGGGACCCACCGAGCCAGGCACAGGAGGGTATTTCCTGGTCTGCCGGTTGCTAAGACTGTGGGAAAAGCACAGTATTTGGTCAGAAGTATACTGTTTCTCCAGGTACAGTCTGTCACGGCTTCCCTTGGCTAGGAAAGGGGAAATCCCCCAACCCTTTGCACTTCCCAGGTGATGCGATCCCCTGCCCTGCTTCAGCTCGCCCTCCGTGGGCTGCACCTACTGTCCAACCAGTCCCAATGAGATGAACCAGGTGCCTCGATTGGAAATGCAGAAATCACCCATCTTCTGTGTTGATTTTGCTGAGAGTTGCAGACTGGAGCTGTTCCTATTCGGCCATCTTGGAAGCGACCTCTTTTCAGTTTTAAAATCTTTGTAATTCCTTGACTACAAGCAACTTGTAACATAAAATCAAATTATACACCTTTTTTTGGCAAAATGTCTTTATTTATTTATTTGGCTTACAAAAACAAACATTTTCCTCATTCACAGTCTGTGGGTTGGGTGGAGGGGCTGTGATTCAGGTGGTGGGTTGGGTACTGATCAGTTCCACATGTCTCTCCTGGAACCAGCACCTACCTGAGATGGGCCCTTCTCATTACAGATGGAAGCAGCCCAAAAAAAGGGTTAGCGGAAGCATTTCATTACTCTTTTTTTCTCATAGGTTTTGGGGGACAGGTGATGTTTAGTTACATGAGTAAGTTCTTTAGTGGTAATTTGTGAGATTTTGGTGCACCCATCACCCGAGCAGTGTACACTGTATCCAATTTGTAGTCTTTTATTTCTCACCCTCCTCCAACCGTTTTCCCCAAATCCCCAATGTCTTTTAAAATGTTAAAATGTATTCATATAGTAATATACCAGGCATTTATCTAGAACCTGTAGACATTGTTTATATAGATAAACAGATGTAATCCTTTAAAGAGTTTGAAATATAGTTGGTGGTGGGAGTGGGCTAAACAAACAAAATAACTCTGATATAATCTGATGAATGCTATATTAGAGGTGAATATAAGCATTTATATTAGTTTCTAGGGCTACCCTAACAAATTGCCACAGATTGGGTAGTTTAAACAACCAACAATTTTTCTCTCAATCTTTCTCTCCCTCTTTAAGAGGTCAGAAATCCAAAATAAAGATGTCAGTACTTTTGATTTCCTCTGGGGGCTCAGAGAGAATTGTCCATGCAGAGATGCTTGTGGCTGCTGGCAATCCTTGGTGTTCGTTGGTTTAC
Source organism: Hylobates moloch (assembly GCF_009828535.3). Classification (NCBI taxonomy): domain Eukaryota; kingdom Metazoa; phylum Chordata; class Mammalia; order Primates; family Hylobatidae; genus Hylobates; species Hylobates moloch. The sequence continues at coordinate 156,143,847 of NW_026652276.1, read as the reverse complement.
TGATGCATCAGTTGCTTCGATCTTTGCCTCCATCTTTACACTGCCTTCCTCTCTGTTATGTCTCTTTCCATATTGCTGTCTCATTTATTTCAGGAAGACATCATTGTGTTTAGGGCCCACCCTAAGTCCAGTATGATTGTATTTCAAGATCTCTAACTAATTACGTCTATTAAGACTCTATTTCTAAATAAGATCACGAGATCCTTGGTGGACATGAATTTTTTGGGGACACAATTCAACCTGTTAGAGGTGTTAGGGGTAGTTAAATACAAGCATCTAATGCAGCCTGGTCTGGGTGTGGATGGGAGGTTCAGGAAAATTTCTTGAAGCAACAGGTGCCTAAGTTTAGTTGGAAAATATGAGGTTAAAGGGGAAGAGAGTAACCAGATTGTGGAGCATCTATTTGCCACCCTGAAGAGTGTGTATTTTATCCAGTAACTCAGTGATTCTCCTCTTTTGTGTTCTGTAACAAATTTGAAGAATATGAGACTCTCACATTAGAAACATCAGCTGTCTCTGGAAATGATACTCAAGTAAGCCTGTCACACATCAGAATCTTAGAAGTTGAAAAAGTCCAGTGGGTGATTCAGATTCATCTCTTGTCTTTCCAACAGATTGAATATTGATAAGCAAATAGTGAAAGGATTTAAGCAAAGAATGCATGTATATAATTATGTTACCTTTTGATATGTTAATAATGTCACATGTAAAATAATACCATCTATCTGTCGATCTATCTATTTATACATACTGCCGTGGTTCAGGATGAAGTGAATTAAAACAGGATGACTATAGGCAGAAAACCAGTTAGCTGACGAATGAAATAGTCCATATTAGTGTTTATGCAGGCCTGACTATGGAAATGTTCAGAAAATATAAAGGTGTCAATAAATTTAAGAGCTATATGGGAGGTAGAATTAGCAAGATTTTACAAAAAAAATTATAAATAAGACTGGTAGTAATGATTCTCGGGTTTCTTGCCTGTAATCATTATATCTGGAAATCAAAAGTCTTCTTGAAGAAAAGTAGTTTTGGTAATATGGGGGCAGAAGTGATATTATTACATGGATTTGAGGAGTAAGGAGGAAATGAGAGGTGAAAAGTAGCATACATCTGTAAATGCGTGAGCGTATTTTATATGTTCGTGTGTGCATATCAGTTTCTATATCTGTATATAGACATAGATATACAGCATATTTGCTAGGACAGTCTTGAGCATATCTGACACTTGAGTCAATTCAACTGTAATCTTAAAATAAGTAATTGTATTGTAAAGGCTTTCTGAGGAGTTTATAATCTCAATAATAATATAAACTATCAGATTTGAATTGACATGTCCTTTTCAAATCACAGTTGTTTCAATTTATAATTTGTACTAAAATCTTATTATAGTATATATAAAGTACATTTTAGTGAATTTTTACATCAGTCACTATAAGCTGTTGAACAAGGACATTTTGGCAGTATTTTTATTTGTCTGTTACAGAAAAGAAGTATCAGAGTTTGCCCTGTGGAGTAAAAAGTAAAGAACAGATTTAGAATGATATTGATTTCTTTGAGAGTATAACTTTTATTGAAGAGCTATCACTCCCATGCTACTGCATTGTGTTTGTAAAAGGAATTGAAGTTGTTCAAGGTTCTCTATGCTTTTTATTACAATTTATCCCATCAATGAAACTGTAATTGATGTTCCACTCAAACAAGACTTTATGTAAAGAACCTTTTTAACATTAGGACTTCCAGTTTATAGTTTGTGGATTTTTTTGTTTTGTTTTGAGAGTATTTTCTTACCAATTATCGATGACTTGCCACATGTAGCCATTTCTAATGACTCTTTACAATTTGTCAGAAAGAATCCTTATAGAATTACAGAGCAGGGGCCGGGCGCGGTGGCTCACGCTTGTAATCCCAGCACTTTGAGAGGCTGAGGCGGGCGGATCACGAGGTCAGGAGATGGAGACCACGGTGAAACCCCGTCTCTACTAAAAAATACAAAAAATTAGCCGGGCGTGGTGGCGGGCACCTGTAGTCCCAGCTACTCGGAGAGGCTGAGGCAGGAGAATGGTGTGAACCCGGGAGGCGGAGCTTGCAGTGAGCCGAGATCGTGCCACTGCACTCCAGCCTGGGCGACAGAGCGAGACTCCGTCTCAAAAAAAAAAAAAAAAAAAAAAAAAAAATTACAGAGCAGGTGCAATGAGAGATTTAGAGGTTGTTTTATATTATCTTGTGCATTTTAACACATCTGTTCTCCAGGTACTGCTAATACTTCAGATTTTCAGTCATATTTGTAGCTAGTCTGTTTCCCTTATGATTGACTTTGAGGTCTTGGAGAAGAATGGTGCATGAATGAGATGATAGAGAGAACAGGTGGGAGAAAACGAGCTGTGCACATTAATTTTTGAGGGTCACCCTGAAAGAGACCAATGAATAGACAGGAGCTTTTATTGCTTAATATGTAAGTAATATGTATAAGCAGGGTTTGTAGGTGTGTAAGATTCTTTCCTTGATTTATTCATTGGAATAAATCCATCAGTATGTTTTAGAACACACTGTGGAGACAGACCACTTTCATAAAGTGACAAAAAATTATCCATGAGATTGATAATTTTATCATAACAAACACACTGACTTTTATACAGTTTTAAATGCATATGCATACTTGAAATGTATTTTCATCAGTGATTTTTATTTGTAATATATATCTAATGCAATTAGCACATCTCTTCTGTCCTCAGCTGATATCAGCATTAAGCATGAAGACTTGAGCATTTTCCATTCGGTTCAACATTTTTTAACTTCAATTAAATACAGGCTTTTGTACAACTTCATTCTGAAGTGCAAATCAGTGTCTTACTCTTTTCATTCACTTTAGCTATTTGTACATGGCTTGAGTACATGAATGAGACATGAAAAACATCAGGGTTAGTATATATAGTTACTGTGCAAAAAAATGTTGCACAGTGGTTATTGTGCAAAAAAAATCACTGAGTATCAAATGATAACTACGTAATGGAAATAGGAATGTGGACAACTAAAAATTAAGAAATTGTGAAAACTTTATAAACTTTGGCATAACGAATTTACCAGTATGAGAGACATGATAACACAGTAATTAAAAAAGGAGTCTCCTGAGACTATCCTAATTATGAATCCTGAGCCCACCTCTTAAGAGCTTGTGATGGCTGGGTGTGGTGGCTCACACCTGTAATCCCAGCACTTTGGGAGGCAAGGCGGGTGGATCACTTGAGGTCAGGAGTTCAAAACCAACCTGATCAACATGGTGAAACCCTGTCTCTTCTAAAAAATACAAAAAATAGCTGGATGTGGTGGCGTGCACCTGTAGTCCCAGGCTACCCAGGAGGTTGAGGTAGGAGAATTGTTTGAACCCGGGAGGCAGAGGTTGTCGTGAGCTCAGATTGCACCACTGTACTCCAGCCTGGGTGACCAAGCAAGACTGTGAAAAAAAAAAAAAAAAGAAAGGGAGAGAGAGCGAGAGAGAGGAGAGACAGAGAGAGAGAGAGAAAGAAAGAGAAAGAAAGAGGGAAAGGGAGAGGGAGGAAGGAAAGAGAGAAAGAAAGAAGGAAGGAAGGAAAGAAAAAGAAAGGAAAGAAAGAAAGAAAAAAGAAAGAAAGAAAGAGAAAGAGAAAGAAAGAAAGAAAGGAAAGAAAGAAAGGCAAGCTTGTGAGTAGGAGCAAGTAGCAGCTAACCTCTCTTAACATATGGTATACTATCACTTCAGTAGACTGGTGCATGAAACCTTTTGATTAATCAAATATTCTGATGTTCAAAACATTTTTCACTGAAACATTTCTTGGATTATAAATTTGAATAGAATTAGCATATAATATGGGCACTTAAGACTAAACCAATATTAAAGATGCTTTAATTGGCAGAGATTCTCAAGATAATTTATATAATAGTTCACTTTTATTGAGCAATGACTAAGTGCTTTTTAGAATACTAAAACTTTTATTATCTAATCCTGTAGTTTTATCCATAGTTCATTGAGTTTTGTGCGAATATTATTTCAATTTTCAAATGAGGACACTGAGATACAGAATGTTTAATTAATTGACTCAAAGTTATAAGAAATTGGCAATGCCAGAATTGCTGAGTGTAAAAAGCAAGCTCTAAAAGGTTACACGCTTTTTTTATATAACAAATTGAAATAACAAAATAGTTAGGCCGGGCGCGGTGGCTCACGCTTGTAATCCCAGCGCTTTGGGAGGCCGAGGCGGGCGGCTCACGAGGTCAGGAGATCGAGACCACGGTGAAACCCCGTCTCTACTAAAAATACAAAAAAAATTAGCCGGGCGTAGTGGCGGGCGCCTGTAGTCCCAGCTACTCGGAGAGGCTGAGGCAGGAGAATGGCGTGAACCCGGGAGGTGGAGCTTGCAGTGAGCCGAGATTGCGCCACTGCACTCCAGCCTGGGCGACAGAGCGAGACTCCGTCTCAAAAAAAAAAAAAAAAAAAAAGAAATAACAAAATAGTTAAAATGAAAATCAGATTAGTGCTTGGATAAGGGTTTAGGGGAATCAGGGTTGAAAGTGGGGACAGGGCAAAGGGATGTGGGTGTGGCTATGTTAGTGCAATTGGAGAAATCTTTGCAGTGAGGAACTCCAAATTTTGACCGTGGTGATGGACAAACAAACCTTCATGTGGGAATTTAAAAAATACATAGACATAAAATATTTTCAGGGCTTGGGCTTCTCAGTGGAACTAATTAATACAAGGCAGAGATCCCCCCCGCCCTGACAAAAGTGAACCAACCTGGGTCTTTCTCAACTATTAGGGATCAGAAAAATAAAAGGAAGTAGGAAAGGAGGAGTAGTGAGAGAAGAAGATAGAGAAAGAGAAAAACAAAGACAGGTTTAAAATAGGGCAGAGTTATTAATAGTGAAGATGCTGGACAAAATCAAAAGAGAACAACTTTGAAATAGAATGAATAGAACTTGGTTGGTTAATGGGTGAAGGAGGGAAACCAGAGAGTCTAGGATAATTTGTACATGTCTTGGCTTAGATGATATATCTATTTATGATGGTTCTTGGAAGAGTAGAAGGTTTTGTATGAAAATGATAAGTAGAGATAGAGGCTTATTTATTTTGGATATCCCCTCCAAATCTCATGTTGAGATGTAATCCCCAGCATTGAAGGTAGGACCTGGTGGGAGGTGCTTGGGTCATAGGGGCAGATCCTTCATGGCTTCAAGCTGTCCTCACAGTAGTGAGTGAGTTCTCATGAGATCTGATTGTTAAAGTGTGTGGCACCTCCCCAAGTCTCTCTCTCTTGCTGTTGATTTCATCACATGACATGTAAGCTCCTGCTTTACCTTCCAGCATGAGTAAAAGCTAAGCTTACCTTGAATATTTATTGAGTTTCAGCCTATCCTCTGTATATTTTGAAATTTTAAAACCTAAGTAATTTTTATTTAAGTAACATGTAATTATAGGCAAGTAATTTAAGTTCTAATAAGGTAATGCATAATTTGCCTAGAAAGTCACAAAAACTATATTCAGTTTAAAACACATGATGACTTTTGTTTCCATACAGGGTGGAGTAACAGAGATAGGATTTGCTTTCCCCTATGAAGCATGAAGAAACCTAGCCAAAGCATATCATAAGAAAATTTGTCAAATCGATTATAAAGAAAATAATTTTAGGTCAGCCAAAGCAAAGAGACATTGCTTAGACAAAGATAAGGAGAGCAACAGATTTCTTATTGAAAATAATGTAAGTTGAGAAAATAGTGGGAAAGCATATGAAAAATAATAAAAGCAAGACTTCAATTCCAGGATCTTACAACCAGAAAAAAAATACTCAAATGAAGATAAAACAAAATATTTTCCAAACTACAAAAGCTGGAAGTATTCATCACTAGCAGATTCAGAATACAATAAATGTTAAAGAAAATTCTTTAGTAAGAAGGAGTTACCAGAAGTTGTAACTACATTGGTAAATAGATGTATTACTTCTTAAGAGATAATTTACTACTTAATGTAAATAATCAAAATGAGTTTTGAGATTATTATTGTGAGATATTATTACTATTTTTAAGCCACAGGCATCAAGACAGTGTAGACTGGAGTAAGGTTAGACAAATGTGTCAATAGAACGTAGTAGAGATCCCAGAAATTAATACACCCTAATATGGGCAACTAGGTTGTTTTTGATAAAGGTAAAATAGCAGTTCAGTGACAAAAGGATAATCTTGTCAGTAGATAATGCTAAAACAATTGGATACCCATGTGCCAAAATGTTAACTTGGATCCATACCTCATATCATATGTGAAAATTAATTCAAAATGAATCAGAAACCTAAATGTAAAACCTGAAACTCAAAAACTTGTAAAACAACATAGAAGAAAATCTTTATCATCTTTGGCTAAACAGAAATAATTAGATAGTAATAAGAATTCATTAGGAGAGCTAAAATAAAAAAAGTTATTTTTTATTTAGTCATCCAAACTCTCAACCATACAAGAGTTTGCAAGAATGCGGAGAAACTAGAACTTTCATATGCTCTTGGTAGAATGTGAAATCATCCATCCACTTTGGAAAACAGCTTGGTAGTCTCTTTAAGTTATTTATATACATGTGCAAGAGAAAGAAAATCATGTGTCTAGAAAAAATTGTTAATAAATATTCATAGCAACTTCATTTATGTTAGCCAAGAACTGGAAACAATTGAAAATCCATTACTGCGTGAATAAACAAATTAGAATATTCAGACAATAGAATACTACTCAGCAATATAAAGAAATGAATTTGTTACATTTTACAACATGGATGAATCTCAAAATATTTAAATTCAGGGCAAGGTTAAGTAAAATAATATTGTATTTATGTAGAATACATTTTATTGTATTATATATATATATATTTTTGAGACAGAGTCTTGCTCTGTCGCCCAGGCTGGAGTGCAGTGGTGTGATCTTGGCTCACTGCAACCTCTGCCTCCCAGGTTCAAGTGATTCTTGTGCCTCAGCCTCCTGAGTAGGTGGGATTACAGGCATGTACCACACACACCCGGCTAATTTTTGTATTTTAAGTAGAGATGAGGTTTCACCATGTTGGCCAGGCTGGTCTTGAACTCCTGACCTTCAGTGATCCGCCAGCCTCTGCCTCCCAGTGCTGGGATTGTAGGCATGAGCCACCGTGCCAGGTCTAGGATACGTTTTATTATTAAAGGCATATATGAATATATCTGAAGACATAACATATGCTGAGGATAATAAAATATATGTCCCAATTCTTCAATTAAAATATTATTAAAATATCATAACAGGTGCTAGAAGAGATGCTAAATGATTTGAGAAATTAGAACACAGTCCACTGATTTTCTTTTCTTTTTTTTTTTTTTTTTTTTTAGAGTTTCACTTTTGTTGCCCAGGCTGGAATGCAGTGGTGTGATTTTGGCTCACTGCAACCTTCGCCTCCTGGGTTCAAGCAATTCTCCTGCCTCAGCCTCCTGAGTAGCTGCGATTACAGGTATGCGCCACCATGCCTGGCTAATTTTTGTATTTTTAATAGAGACAGGGTTTCACCATGTTGGTCAGGCTGGTCTTGAACTCCTGATCTCAGGTAATCTACCTACCTTGGCCTCCCAAAGTGCTGGGATTACAGACTTGAACCACCTCGCCCAGCCCGATTTTTTTTTTTTTTAAATCTTAGTATTAGCTAAAAGGATAAAATTAAAATAAAAAAGAAGAGGCTGGGCACAGTGGCTCACACCTGTAATCCCAACACTTTGGGAGGCCAAGGCAGGCGGATCATGAGGTCAGGAGATCGAGACCATCCTGGATAACATGTTGAAATCCTGTCTCTACTAAAAATACAAAAAATTAGCCAGGTGTGGTGGTGAGCACCTGTAGTCCCAGCTACTCGGGAGGCTGAGGGAGGAGAATGGTGTGAACCTGGGAGATGGAGATTGCAGTGAGCTGAGATCACGCCACTGCACTCCAGCGTGGGTGACAGAGCGAGACTTGGTCTAGAAAAAAAACAAAGATAACAGAATTTTATTATTAAAATTAAATATTCCCAGGTATTGCACTATAATCCTTAGAGATTATATGATACATTTTAACCTCATATTTTATATTTTTAATAATTTACAAAAATAAGTTATTTTGAGGATGATGAAAAGGGGTATGGTATAAAGGAAAAGTCCTGGACTAGGTATATGTCAGTGTAAACTATGCAACTTTGAAGAATTTAGTTAATGTTTCGGAATTTCTTTTTCTCGTCTATAAAATTAGAGGTTTAAAAGTGTCTGGAGAAACCATGAAGTTTCATAAACAAATAGACAAATTATAATTTGTATTTTTAAATAATCAAAGCTCTAAGATGAATATAGGTTGTGTTTTAGTGTGTACACACATACTTACAGGTGCTTCTTTTAGTTTGACCATGACGGTCAGGACTAAAGTAGACTCTAAGGGCCAACTATCAGTCAGTGTAGAACTAAAATGAAATAAAGATTACAAGATACATTTTCTGCCTTTCTTAAGTGCTAAAATATTCATATTTTATAGACTGCATGCTCTATGGGAAAATGTATCTTTTACATTGTTTTGTAGTAGATACCAAAGTGGAATAATCTTATATAATAAAAAAGTAACCCTTGTGTATCTAATGGTTCATAAACTTTAAGTACATTGTAAGAATACTGAAGGAAACCAAAAATAGAATGTCAGATCATGTTGTGGGAAGTCAGGGACCCCAAACGGAGGGACCAGCTGAAGCCATGGCAGAAGAACATAAATTGTGAAGATTTCATGGACATTTATTAGTTCCCCAAATTAATACTTTTATAATTTCTTACGCTTGTCTTTACTGCAGTCTCTGAACATAAATTGTGAAGATTTCATGGACATTTATCACTTCCTCAGTCAATACTCTTGTGATTTCCTATGCCTGTCTTTAATCTCTTAATCCCGTCATCTTCATAAGCTGAGGATGAATGTCAATTCAGGACCCTGTGATGTTTGCGTTAACTGCACAAATTGTTTAAACAATATGAAATCTGGGCACCTTGAAAAAAGAACAGGATAACAGCGATGTTCAGAGAATGAGGAAGATAACCATTAGGTCTGGCTGCCTGAGAGCCAGGAGGAACAGAGCCGTATTTCTCTTCTTTCAAAAGCAAATAGGAGAAATATCACTGAATTCTTTTTCACAGCAAGGAACAGCCCTGAGAAAGAGAATGCCTTCCTAGGGGTCGGCCTCTGAAATGGCTGCTCTGGGAATGTCTGTCTTTTATGGTTGTAGATAAGGGATGAAATAAACCCCCATCTCCCATAGCACTCCCAGGCCTATTAGGAAGAGGAAATTCCCACCTAATAAATTTTGGTCAGACCAGTTGTCTGCTCTCAAACCCTGTCTCCTGATAAGATGTTATCAATGACAGTGCGTGCCCGAAACTTCATTAGCAATTTTAATTTGGCCCAGTCCTGTGATCTCACCCTGCCTCCATTTGCTATGTAATATTTTATTACCTTGTGAAGCATGTGACCTCTGTGACCCACACCCTATTCATACACTCCCTCCCCTTTTGAAAATCACTAATAAAAACTTGCTGGTTTTGCGGCTTGCGGGGCATCATGGAACCTGCCGACATGTGATGTCTCCCCCGGACACCCAGCTTTAAAATTTCTCTCTTTTGTACTCTTTCCCTTTATTTCTCAGACCGGCTGACAGTTAGGGAAAATAGAAAAGGACTCACGTTGAAATATCGGGGGCTGAATTTCCCCCGATAAGATCATATTACTTTAATTTTTAAAATGATATTTCTTATAAATTTCCTTTCTGAAAAGACAATTATATTATTTCTTAAAGAGTAAACTACTATTCAGAACCTGAAGGATAATCTGTAGGTTTGTTCTTATCTTTAAAGAGCTGTACTCATCAGAAAGCACTCAACTCACAGCATGGGCAGCATCAGCATGCTGTAACCTGAATCAAGAATAATAGCATTTGAATAACTCCCTCTGATGTGTTCATAATTATTTCTCAAAGAAAAAAGAATTTTGGAAATGACATGAAGCAATTTTCTTTCTGTTGAGCTTCAGTCTAAGGGGTATTGGCGCTGGGCTTAGAGGGAATGTAGATTATGCTCTTTTTTTTTCTATTTTACATTCTTAAATCTCTACTTTGGAGACTACTAAATTGATTTATTTTCCAAACAATTCCTAATTAATCACAATTATTTTGATATTTTAGAAATTCAAAATGACAAAAAAAATTCCAAACAACTCACGTTTCATTTTAAACATGTTTCATTTGTGGACTATGATTGGTAATCTCTTAAGTGGCACCCAGCCAAACACCAAACATTCAAGCTTCTAAATTTATTCATTAAAGAATTCTGACACTCTAAATTAGGCACTGTCTGTTCTTCATACTTACTATTATCAGCAAGTGTACCCTTTCCCATACATATACACCAGAAAATAAATATCAGTTGAGACTCAGATAAATACCTGAATTGAATAATATTGATAAACCTGATTCAACATTTATTTGCTCCTTGATCTTGTGTTGGGATATAAGATAAGTAAGTTCTCCAGCAAAACTCAGGCTTTTTGTCTTAATGAAACACATATATGATAGAAAATGTAGCTCACATAAAAATCGAATTGTGAATGTGTCTCAGTATCCTACAATAAATCAAATTTATGCTAATGAAGAAAAGAGCATTACAGATTTTTATTTTATTTTATTTTATTTCTATTTTCTATGTGTGCCCTTCCCCTCTCCATTTTTAGAGTTCTTTATGGGGGTAATAGTGAGGGACAGACAGATGTATCTTCATGAAGTAGTGTGAGGAAAATACTTTGAGTCTGTTAATTTATGTAAAAACTTGTCCCTCCCTCTCTTTGCAAAAGCAAATTACATTGCTAATTAATGTAAGAGACATAAGAAAGGTATAAGATTACTCTAAGGAAGAGAAAAATATAATGCTGTCTGTTGCGGGTTTCCATAACATATACTTCAGAGGAGGCTGATGCTCATCTTTGCATATCTGACATTCAGGGACATCACCACCAAGAAGCTATTTGGAATTCTGCAGTGTGTTCTTCATAAAAATCCCACGATACTTCCCAGCAGAAGACACTAGTTTTGAGAAAAAGTTTCTCCCTAAAGGATACTGGCAACTCACAAAACTACATTTTGGGGTGCAGTTTTTATAACTCAATGAATTTCATACATATGTAACCAGCCTCTGGCGTAAGAAAAGCAACCTTTCCAGCATCCAGAATGACCTTTTGTTTTCCTTTCCATCACTGCCTTCCATCAACATCCTGACTTCTCACAGTGTGGATTAAATTTGTCCACTCTTGCACTTCTTATAAATAGAATCAAATTGTGTCATGGTTCCCCAAGAGTACCTTCCAACTTGATGTTTTGCTAAGAAAGACTCACAAGAATCAGAAGCTATTTATACACACACAATTTACTGTAGCAAACAAAACAAATTAACATCAGCAAAGGAAAAGAGCAGATGGGACAAAGTCCAGGAGAAACCAGACACACACTTTCCTGTGTTTCCTTTAGTGGAGGTGCATGGGCTCACATGGAATCTCAACCTGAGCCTTGATGTCCAGAGTTTCTACTGGGACCAATAATGACAGCATGACTGACCTTAGCTACTCAGAGAAAAAGCAGGCATTCACTATAAATCACATTGTTAGGATAAACTTATCTGGTCATGCCGGTACATCATGGCCCAAGCCTTCAGGCCTGCAGAAACACTCTTATCACACACGATATTTTAAGAGCTCAGAGTTTATTTCCCAGGAGTTGATCAAGCAACAGTCATGAAGACAAACCTTCTTTGGAATGTGCCGGGTTTGAGTAACCCAGGCCTACCGCATTAACCTTTTCCTGCTTGCTCTCATTGTTTTAGTATTCCACTCCCTGTGTATATCACAATTTGTTTATCCATTCTTCTGTTGATGGGTATTTAGTTAGGTTCTCTTTTTATTTGTTGTGAATCTTGCTGATATGAACATTCTAGTACAGGGGCATTTTTTGGTTAAAATGCATATATATTTCAATTGAGTGTATACCTAGCAGCAGAATTGCTATATTATAGAGTATGTATATATTAATCCTATGTAAATACTTCTAAGAGGTTTTCCAAAGTGGTTATTTTGTTTTATATTTGCACATGCAGTGGACAAGCCTTGGTTGTACCACATCCTCATCAATATTTGGAATTATCAGTCTTTCATTTTAGCTATTCTGTTAGATATATAATTGCCTTCACACATTTTCTGTTGCTATAACAGAATACCTGAGACTGAATAATTTATAAAGAAAAGAGGTTTATTTTGCTCATGGTTCTGGAGGCAGGAAAGTACAAGATTGGGTGGCTGCATGTGGTGAGGGCCTCACCGTTATGTCCTAACATGGTGGATTTCATCACATGGTGTAGAAGGGGAAGTGGGCTTGCAAAAAGGGCAAAACATGAGAGGGAGGTGGTTTGACAGCTTATTATATTAAGTTTTCAATTTTCTGCCATGAGTATCATAAAGTTTTTTATTTATTGAGGTCTTTATTTCCTCTCTGAAAATATCCTTTTATACATTTTTAAGGCTTATTACTAGATTTTTAAAACTTTATGTTTCTGTAAACACTCTTTTCTTTAAATAGTATTTTCTATTATTTTTTGAAGGTATATAAAAATTCAGTTTTTTTACATACCCATTGATGTTGCTAAATTTATTTATTAATTCTAATTATACATAGATTCTTCAGAAGGTCTTTAAATACAACTATGTCATATACAACTTTGTTTTTCCTTTCCTATTCTTATTCCTTTATTTCTTTATTTGCCTTATTACACTGTCTAGGACTTCAGTGCAATATGGAATAGAAGTGGTGTTATTAGGCATTCTTGTTTTGTTCCTAATCTCAGAGGCGTTTCTTAAATTGATCATTTGCTGTGGGGTTTTGGTGGATATTTTTCATTAGAGATTAAGAAAGCTCTCTTCTATTTCTAATTTGTTAAAAGTTTTTTTTAGTCATAACTGTTAACTTTTTTCAAAAGCTATTTCTATATCTTAGAGACACTTGTATAATCTACTTTTCTATAGTAAATGTAGTAAATTACATTGATTTATTTAGAAATTTTTAAATCATTCTTTCATATCTAAAGTCCACTTGATTGTGATGAGTTCTCCTTTTATATGTTATCATATTTGATTCACTAATATGTTATTAAATATATTTGCATCTATGTTTGTAAGAGAGAATTATCTGTAACTTTTTTTCCTTTTTGGGTCTTTGTAAGTATGAGAATCAGTGTTATACTGACCTCATAAAAACAGTTAGAGGGGGGCCGGGTGCGGTGGCTCACGCCTGTAATCCCACCACTTTGGGAGGCTGAGGAGGGCCGATCACCTGAGGTCAGGAGTTCAAGACCAGCCTGGCCAGCATGGTGAAACCCTGTCTCTACTAAATACAAAAAATTAGCTGGGCGTGGTGGCAGGTGCCTGTAATCCCAGATGATCAGGAGGCTGAAGCAGGAGAATTGCTTGAACCTGGGAGGCAAAGGTTGCAGTGAGGTGAAATCATGCCATTGCACTCTAGCCTGGGCAATAAGAGCAAAACTCTGTCTCAAAAAAAAAAAAAAAAAAGAATTAGAGGGTTTTTTGTTTGTTTTTGTGTTTTCTATTTTGTTGATTAGTTTGTGAAAGATTGTTATTTCTTCCTCAAATGTTTGAAAGAAGTTCATCTGTGAAGCCATTTGGGACTGGCTTTTTTTTTTTTTTAAAAAAAAAACAAATTCAACATCTCTAATAGATAACACACTATTAAAATTTTTGATTCCTTTTTCTGTCAGCTTTGGTAAATTTAATTCTTCGAGGTATTTGTCTACTTTCCATGCATCTGCAAGGAAAGAAAACCTGATTAATTATAAAAATAAGTATTAAAATATATCAAAGTGGAGAAATTGTGTCTTTTTAAACTTACGTGACAATTAAAAAATTACAACCTTTTTTTTTCACTATGATCAAGTTTACAGGTGAATTTGTTCTCTAAATCTAACATTAATGGAGAACATAATCTGATTCCCGGGATGTCCCTGTCCTGAAGCCAGTTGCATCTCTTCACTTTTATATGCTTTTATTTCTTATTAGTTGGAAGGTTGAACATTCCAGTACAATTACAAAGGAATTGTCACTCTTTTGCACAGTAGCAGCCCAACATTAAACCCAGTTCAAGCCAATAATTAATTTAACTGGAATTTTGTACAGTATCAGAACAATAAATTAGACATTTTAAACAGGACAATCAATTGTACATCAAAAGGTTTTAAGAAGGTGAGAAATTCATCAAGGATATTTTAAATTCAGACCATAACGTTTTAGAAATAAAATGCAGTTTACCGAAACATTTGTCTCTTTTGTTGTTTTAGTAGTGTGTTTTGAGGATGGAGAGGGAGTGATATTTATTACCTTTTCATGTTCTAATGGAAATATGAAGACATAATATCTTCTATACTATGTAAATTCAACAGTATTGGTAAAATATATTACACATAAAAGCAAACTATTACTATACAAATTAACTGATATTATATTTGTTAGAAATCAATAGCCTTGGATTAAGAAAGTCAGAATTGAGACAAACAATCATTCATATTTAGGTGCTACAGACTGTTTGTGTCACCCCAAAATTCATAGGCTGAAACCTAATCCTCACTGTAATGATACTGGGAGATGGAGCCTTTGGGAGGTGATTAGGTCATGAAGGTGGAACCCTGGTGAGTGGGTTTAATGACCTTATTAAAGAAGCCTGAGAGAACTTCCTCCCTTCTTCCACCATATGAGGACACAGCAAGAAGACGGCCACCTATGAACGGGGAAGTGGGCTTTCCTCAGGCACTGCATCTGCCTGCACGTTGATAATGGACTTCCCAGCCTCCAAAACTGTGAGAAATAAACTTATATGCTTATAAGCCACTCAATCTATATTATTATGTTATAGCAACCCAAACTGAGTAAAACATTAGATCACCCTCTATCTTCTTTAATGCTTTTCTGATAATATGCATCCTGGTGAAATGTGTTGGCTGTGAGTGATGTGGATTGGTAAGGCACGAGGAAAATGAGAAAAGAAAGAATGCAATGCCAAGATATCTCTATTAAAGCAGGTTTTATAGGTAAAACTCCCCTTCCAAGGAAACCAATAATTTTTTTCTTTATTGAACAGAACAAATTGGTAGAAAAATGCTTTACATATTGAAACTTCTACATCCCAGAATGTGGCTTTAATGACTATATTTTATCAAGAAGTGTTTGTGTATAAAAATCAAAAACACAAGTATCAAACTGCTGAAAATGTAACACAGTGTCAAAATTATTAATAGACAATGATAATATATTTCCAGAAATATAAAACCAAAAAATTTAAGAGCATGTTGGAAAACTTGGCAAGGAACACAAATGGCAATTTACTAAGCAATAAAAGGGGAGGCATACAAGTGATCAACAAACATAAAGAGGGCAAAAATGCAAACAATAATACATCAGGAAAGATTTAAAGAAACAGAATTAAATAGCAATATATCTTATCTATTTATCTTTAGTATACCTTGTGCTGTTGTTTATTTTTATGGTACTATCCTCAGTGTGAAGAAAATGGCATTCTTGTATACTGGTAGTAGAAATATAAGTTGTCTTACAAACCTTCAGAATGTACTTAGCCAGCAATTACTTGTATAAGGTTTTATCCAAAATGTAGAATTAGAGACTCATACACAGGTGTATCCACAAGAATAATATTTTACATTGTTATTTATGAAGTACAGAGGAAACAATGTAAAGTCCAATGGCAGAAGACCAGTTACATTAGGTTATGGCATGTCTACATATAGAGTATTATGTAGTCATTTAAATCATATAGAATTATGACTAAGAATTTGAGTAAAAGCTCTTATGGTAAGTGAAAAATATGTACATATTTGTGTGTATGCAAAAATATGTTAATACACACAAACCTGTATTGTGTATCACTGCACATTTACACATATACAATCTTTCTGGGGATTTCTGATTAGTTATTGAAGATAATTATCTAGAAATGTAATTTTTGCATCATTTTGAAAGATATTGATGTTTATTGAAAAATTAGTATCTAAAAGATTTTATCAATTGACACCCATATCAGTTTTATAGTCATAATTTAAAAAATACACTAAAATGTTGACTGATGTCAGTGGTCATCGCTGAATGGATTACACGTAATTTCAATATTCTCTTTATATTATTTCTGTACTCTTAAGTCTATTATTCCAAGGGCTTGGGAGGCAGACACATTCCTTTGGCTCAGGAGCCCTTAGGTGGACTGAGTGTGGACAGATTTTATCACAGGTTTGGACCCTGAAGACGGTCTGACCAAACTTGTTCCACGCCTCTTTGGCCACTGTTGCAGATACCTGGCCTTCTCAGTTTGGCTCTATAATAAGCAAAACAATGTGAAGCTCCCTTTCAGATTTAGATTTAGAATATAAATATCCCCAATTTGTTCCCAATTCTGTCATTCTTCTAATTCTCAGCAATGATTTTAAAAAGAAATTTAAACAGACACTCCTTCCCCAAGCCTCTGTATGTTTAGAAATTGTCCTTCATTGGAATTTACATATAATGCGATCGGTATAAGGAAGTGCTATTTCTGGTACATTCATTATTTGGAGTAACTGCTCTGTTAACCTAACAGCTTATTATAAAAATATGGTAAAAAGCAATATGATTTATTGTTTCTGAAGCACCTCTTTGGCTGAATGAAATAACCAGTGTGAAATATGAAGGGCAATACCAGCAGTTCTAGAGCTTATGTGTACATAAATATTGATAGAGATAAAATATTTTAAAAAACGTATATTGGATGTTGGGGTCTTGTGACATTATCAGTGGCACTAAATTACTTACTTCATTGCTCAATGTAGGACTCACCTGAAAAGTGTGCCTTCCTCTTCTTGCATTCTTTCTTTTTGTAGAAGCTAAATATTTTGCTGTAACATGTCATTAAACGAGAATGATAACACTAAAAATAGATGAGCTGATTCTGAGGTAATTTGGAGGGATTTTAAAACAGCAGAAGGCAGTGTCAATCATGATTAATAATGAATTTAAAAAATAAAGACTTTTGGGGAAAATTGTCTTTTTGAGTGGCATTAGAATAAAATTGTATCTGCTAAATAACCTCAAAGTGCTACAAGTATAGAGAAAAATTGGAGAACTTGGAAGTTTGCAAATACATAGCAACCATAGTAAAATGGGAGAGGACATAAGATTGTTATACTTTCATCGTAAGAACTTGTTTATTTTTCAAAATGCAACAGGAAAAAACACAGAGAAGACCAACAGTCTTCAACAGACCCTAATTTAAATTCTGAATGTGGGACTTGTACTGGGGCAAGACACATGTGAGGTCCATAGGGAAACCCTGGGTGTACAGGGAGTCGGAGCCGGGAGGGAATGGAGAATAACTGGGCAGATGGATAAACATTTGTGGTTGACTTTCCCTCTACTTGAATTACGTTGCCAAGGTCAAAAAAGAGCTGAAGTCTTTGAGAAGCAGCAGCTGTACTTTGTGTGGCCAGAATTCAACAGCTAAATCAAAGCAAGGGCCTAAGACTTGTACGAAAATACAAGCATTTGGTTATTGTCATCCAAGGAAGAAGCATCTATATTAGAAAACTGTGGAACAAAGAGACATAAAATCTGGTCGAGAGTGTGAGTGTTACTACTTTAAAATCCTTGTGATCTTTGGCAAATCCTTAACTTTTCTGAAACTCAGTTTCTTCATTTCTTCTGTGTATATCAGGCAGCTGTTGTGAGTAAGGGATGAATTAATTCATGGAAAGCTGTTGTGAAGATGACAAAATAGCATACAATCTTTGGAGGCAGTTCTTTCTACAGAATGCCTATTTATTAATATTAGTCTTGGCTCTAGTGAGAGACTTACAGGAGGAGTTCAAAGCTTAGCTTTGTCACTTACTAGCTGTGGGAGATGTGCCTTATCCTCTCTGGGTTACAGTTTCCTTAAATTTAAAATGGACATGTTCGTGGTGTCTATCTTCTCAGTCTGTTATGGTGATTCAATGAAAGAGCCCATTTACTTCAGTGCCTAGTGCATAGTAAACAGTAAAAAAAGTTAGCTATTATAAAAATATGAAGCTTTTCTTAGTTGGCCTGTGCCATGTTCAGAAAATCCAATAATTGTAATTATGCATCTATAGGAAATCATAGTAATAATAATGACTCTAGGCATTCAATAAACTTAATTTTTTTTCAGAAAATCCCCCCTGCCTTTTTTTTTTACCTGATTGCTTTAAGTCTTGTATAAAACATCATAATGAAATAAAAGGGAACTACTGTTTGTTAATTATGTACATAAAATTCTAAAAATATAAAAGTGACAGTCCCATTTTAATTGTTATTATACTGTTAGTTCTATGTTGTTGCCATCCTAAGATGTATTTGTACTAACTGTGGTTAAGTGTCCAAATAATGAAAAGCATGTTCCCATTAGCCTCCATTGATCAACTGTTCCTAGAAAAGGTTTAAAGGAAATTCAAGGCAGTTTCTCCTTTCAAATTAACCAGAAAGCTCCCCTAAGCACTTGTTCTCCTAATATACATGTGCTGGGCAGAGCAGGGGTTCTGGAGTCAGGTTGCCTGGCTCTACCAGTTACTAGCCATGTCACTCTGGGCAAGTTGCTAAACCTCTCTGGACTTCCACTATCCTCAGTCATAGAAAAAGTGTACAAGTGAAGTGTCTAGCGTGGTGGTTAGCATATTTTAAAATTGTCAGTGAGTAAAAACTTTTAGTCATTATTAGTTATAGTCATAAAAACTCTACTAGGGTCTACAAAGTTGACCATTCTAGAAGATACTAGATCACATACTATCGACAGAGATGGCCCATCTGGATCTAAATTAATCAAAATTCATTCCTACTTGAATCTCCATATGAAATCTTTGGTAACTATGAACACTTGTGGTTTTAAGTGGATTTGACACTAGATTATCTCAATGAGAATTCATTATCTATTTTATTCAGTAATGAGTTTGGAAGTGTTCTGCATTGCCTTAGAAAAATTCTATCATTGAAAAAAATTCTAATATATATTTATAAACTCTTGATATTTCTCTTTCAGTTTATCAATTGCATATACAAAGGAAATGGTTTTCTTAATATCTAGAACATAAAAACTAGCAGATGAAACCAGGCTGCCAACAATTGCCCTGTCCTTTATTATTATATTTCTTTTTTTATTTAAGTAAAACCAAACCATTATTACTCTTCTAACCTTTTTTTTTTTTAATCTTTGATCTGATAAATAAAAACACATTTATTGGCTGGGCGTGGTGGCTCACGCCTGTAGTCCCAGCACTTTGGGAGGCCGAGGTGGGCGGATCATGAGGTCAGGAGATCAAGACCATCCTGGCTAACACGGTGAAATCGTGTCTCTATTAAAAATCCAAAAAAATTAGCCAGGCGCAGTGGCAGGCACCTGTAGTCCCAGCTACTTGGGAGGTTGAGGCAGGAGAATGGTGTGAGCCTGGGAGGCAGAGCTTGCAGTGAGCCGAGATTGCACCACTGCACTCCAGCCTGAGCGACAGCAAGACTCTGCCAGAAAAAAAAAAGGCATTTATTTTATTACTATTTTAACAAACAGTCTATACATCAAAGCAGCAGGGCTTACTTCAAGCACAACTATAGAATAGTATTTTCCAAATGAAATATAGTGGAAAATAATTGACTATCTATGATCTTTGCTTCAACTTTTAAGTGATAATAATAGCTATCATTTATGGATAACTAACTACATGCTATGCATTACTGCACACCTTTTTTAATCCTCACAACAACCCCATGAAGTGGATTTTGTTGTTATTCTCATTTGAAAATTAAGAAAACTGAGGTTCAGGGAAGTTAAGTAATTCACCCATTGTGGTTACTTGGTAAGTGGAAGGAATATAATGTGCACCGAAAGTGTGACTCTAGGGTGGAACTGGGCATTCTGCTACTCTCCCTTGATATAAATAATATGAAAGTCCTTTATAAAGCTTTTTTTATATAGATAAGTTCTACATCCCTGTCGATGTGCATAGTCTCGTACAAAGCCTCATTATATTCAGATATTACAGTGTCAACCACTTACTCCGGGAGAGTTTTTACTCAGGATTGTAATTTATGCCTCAGCAATTACAAATTATTATACTTAAGAACTATTGGGCATTTACAACATATTCCCAAATGTGAGGATTACATCTGTAAATTTCAAGACTTTATCATGTAAATAACACTGACTATAGAGCTGGTTTAATCTGTTTTTAAAGAAAAAACTTTAAAATGTCAAATAATGAAATTCATCAACGCTTTTTTGGTTATTTCATTTTTTAGTGCACTATAGGTGAAGATAAATACTTGTATGCCCTCCTTTTTTTTTTTTTTTCTGTAATCACACTTCTGAACCATGATACAAGGCTCTAGGGTTGAATAGGGCTACTCAGCTCATAGATAAGCTTTTGGTGAAGAAAGACAAGTACATTTCTATTTCTCTTTCTGTTAATTTTTTTCCCGCAGGTCCCTCTGGACGAATAGGGTGAGATTTGAATGATTTTTTATCTTTGGATAATTTTTTTTTTTTTTTGAGATGGAGTCTCGCTCTGTCTCCAGGCTGGAGTGCAGTGGCATGATCTCGGCTCACTGCAACCTCCACCTCCCAGGTTTTAGTGATTCTCCTGCCTCAGCCTCCCAAGTAGCTGGGACTACAGGTGTGAGCCACCATGCCTGGCTAATTTTTGTATTTTTAGTAGAGATGAGATTTCACCATGTTGGCCAGGATGGTCTCGATCTCTTGACTTCGTGATCTGCCCACGTTGGCCTCCCAAAGTGCTGAGATTACAGGCGTGAGCTACCGCTCCGGGCTGTAATGAATGTATTTTAACACATAATGTGGCACTTGCTACAGTGTGGTGTGGTCTTTTCTACTTCTGAGTTTTGTTATATAAATGTAATAACTTTTAGTGGGAAGGGCATAAAGAATAGTAAGCAAATGAGTAGATCAAATAATTGCAAATTACAATTTATTGGAAAAAGAGTGAGGTGTTTTAAGGGTTGGTGGTGATTATTTTAGATAAAGCAGTGAGGAATGCACTCACTGCTTTATCTAAAGCAGAGGATTTTAAGCAGAGGAAAGCATTTGTTAAATAAGTGGGAGGCAATTACCCGGAGGCTGCGTCTGTGCTTTGAGTTCCTACAAACAAACTGCAACCTGACAGTACAAAACAAACCAAAACCAATTTAGGAGTGTTAACTACTGAGTTGTAATCAATCACAAGCAGCCAGGTTTCTTCTAATCACAGGCAGCCACTCATCACACCGTGCCCAAATAAGGCAGATGTCTAGCTGTGGTTGGGTAGGTGATTTCTCTACTTAGCTTCCATGCAAAAATCCATGGATTCGAAAAATCTCCCCCCAAAAATTAATGAATGCAAAGCTAATACACCCAAATATAAATTACTGATATATATCTTGGATTATATATCATCAAGTCTATAAAGCTGGACTCTCTGAACTGCTTCTACTTCTGAGTGCTGCCTAATTTATGAATCATCCTTTGCTCAAATAAACTCTATTACATTTAACTTTTCTACAGGTTTTCTTTTAACACAGTAGAGCGAAGACTGTGAGTCTGGTTTTTTGAAAGACAGAACTGGGGGCTTTGTGGATGGAAAACAAAGAGCAAGAGAGCTGAAATTGGAGAGACTGGTAAAACTGGCTAATGTAGGACATGGTAGACCATAGTGAGGGGTATTATTATTTTCCTAAACTTTATAGCAAGTCATTAAAATGTTTTAAGGAGAAGAGTAAGTGTGTTATGATTGTGTGTGTGTGTGTGTGTGTGTGTGTTCTTTATTTTAAACACCACTGTTTTCTCTGAGGAGGATGGAAAACTAACTTCAAGAATGAGTTTTTTTTTTAATAAGAGAAAAACAGTGCATCAATAATTTGTTTTATGTTGCGGTTCCTAAACTCTTTTACATGCATTGTTTTAAATAATCCCACAAACCTGATACGAATTGCACATAAGTTAGACATGGGCTACAGTCTATTCGTAAAGAAGCTTATTGGAGAAGGTGAGTAAATTGCCCATGATCACTTGTTAGAGTCAAAACTAGACCTTACAAGCTCTGAGTATCTACCATAGCAAGATGTACTTACTTGTGCCTCAAAATGTCCCCATCAATATTTTTTGAAGAGGATATCATAAAAGATTATTGGTAAGTCATCGAATGCTACCTTAATAACTCTTTGAAATACTTCAAAGGGAATAAATATTTTACATCCTTGCTTGATTGAATATTAGCACTGTTCAGGTTTTCAAATTTTTGTAAATTAAATGAAAATCTACTAAAGTCTTTATCTTTTAATACTCTATTAAAATCAATTCTAATAGGACTTATACATGGAATGCAACTAAATATACAAAAATCATGCATTCATATAAATTATTGATATATAATATTTGATATAGCAGATTAAACAAAATAAACTTAAGGATTAAGTTTTTTTATTATGAAAATATAAATGGATAAATAAACCAGCAAGTAATGTCAACAAAAGGAAGAAATAATGGGGAAAATAAAGTATAGAGTACATATTAAGAAAAACGAATATAAACTAAAAAAAGAGAAAGATGGAAAGAGGAATGGCATGATGAACATTTCTCTGAGAGAACCCTTGATGCTTTCTTAGTGGTGTGGCCATCTGCCCAAGTAGTTGCGCACCATTGATTTCTTACTATTGCTTTAAATCATGACCTCTAATTCAACTTTCAAGATGATAAACATACTAATGTCCATCAACCCTATTGCTGCCTTGTTCTGTAGGCCAGTTTGTAGAATGAAAACCCCTGATCACACCATTTGCAATGCTCAAACATGGTCATGGATTTAGGGGTTGGGGGAGAAAGTGAACAGTTCATGACCTTCTCACTGACTTGGCTTATCAACTCTGGCCAATGTTTTCACACACCCTTTCCCTCTCTCCTCTCTGTCCCCAGAAGCATAAAGTGACTAGAAATCATATTGCAATGACATTTAACCCTTCTTTCCCAAAGCATGCTTGTGTTATAAGGCCAAAACTTACACATAACTGACACAACATTTTGGTCATTGGGCAGCACTTATTACTCCCAACTCTCCTAATAAAGGAGAGAGTTCTTGACAGTGTTGACTACAGGAGAGTTACAAGGTAGAAAAACATAAACAATGTTCTAGCTTATTATGACATTTGCTTTTACACTTAAGCTATACCAAATATGGCTCCTGACTGGATATAGAATGGAACACATTTTTAAAAACACCTATTTGGAATATTTCAACAAAGTATCTGCCAAAAATCCTAACCCTGTAAGAATCTGTGGTTTCAGAGACATTGTGTACTTCCATGCAGTATAATCACTCACTAAATAGAGGCTTTCTTTTAGATAAAGCTTCCATTTTTAGAAAAAAGAAAATTGTGCCAATTTTTATTTGCCAATAGTTTTCAAATTCATTATTAAAGCAAATGAAAATGAACATTTTTGTTTTTACAATTTTCTGTTATACGCATTGTTGTTTTTCCAAAGAGCTTCTCTCCTTTAAATGGTTATAATAAACACTGTTTTAGAAATTATAAATTGTTCTACTCTGAATTGCGATGGCTTATAGAATTTCTTTTTCATTCTTTTGGGCTTATAAATGTTTGCATTAAAATATAAATGTTTATTCTTTGACTCATGAAAAAATAATAAGGCATAGGTGTGAAGAATATATATTTGGTCTTCATAATGGCATATAAGATTTAATCAACTGAATAATAAACATTATAAAGCAATATTCATGTCAAGAAGACAATACTTTCAATGAGGTATAAAGTCATGTACCTACTGTTCAGTCGGTATAATCCAGACATATGGGATGGGACAATTAACAATAAAACATCTTCAGGACTTCATGTCTAAAACACCAAAAGCAATGGCAACAAAAGCCAAAATTGACAAATGGGATCTCATTAAACTAAAGAGCTTCTGCACAGCAAAAGAAACTACCATCAGAGTGAACAGGCAACCTACAGAATGGGAGAAAATTTTTGCAACCTACTCATCTGACAAAGGGCTAATATCCAGAATCTACAATGAACTCAAACAAATTTACAAGAAAAAAACAAACAACCCCATCAAAAAGTGGGCAAAGGACATGAACAGACACTTCTCAAAAGAAGACATTTATGCAGCCA